>NC_021164.2:1321077-1368270 GCF_000331145.2 Cicer arietinum
TCACTCAATCGATTTCCTAATCGATTGATTTCAGCCCAGGATTCTGTTTTCATTAAAATCCTTCACCCCAATCGATTTCCCAATCGATTGGCTCAGTGAAAATCCTCAGTTTGAGTTAGATGTTTGATTACTCATTAACTTATCCATGTCTTGATTTGTTATGTTTTCATTAGGGGATTGAGAACTTCATTTTGCTTTCATTTTTAATTGGCAAAGTATTGTATGAACTTTTCGCATATTGAAAATCCTGATAAGGTGCATGCTTAGTTGAAAAGTTATTTTTAGCATTTATAACTTAAATGTTATGTGTTAACTGTTATTTTCGGTTGGTGACCTTTACAATTATTGTGGAAATCTGGGCTTTGCCCTCAGATGAGAGTCAGGACGATCCTACTGGTTCGTACCGTACGGACGGAAATGGAGATGAGAACGCTTGACTGCAGCTACGTTAGGAGGATCTCACGGGGCGCGTGGAGATCACTCAGGGTGTTTAGTTGTTTTGTAAAATGATCAGACTAGGTCGTCACAGAGGGAACGAATGTCTTTCTTTTGGGGTTGCATTTATTTTTAAACTGGAAGACTGTACTACTTTTGTTATGTATATATTTTGAATTCATGGATTAAGAATTTTTCCGCTGCTCGTAAATTCTGTTGACTTATTTGTCGTTGTATTACGACTTAAATATTTATCCAAACGTGTGTTACCTTATTTATTTTCCTGTTTTATTTTAATTCCTTTTGAAAAAAAATACACTCACGCTTTGAAAAACGGGGTGTTACAGCTCGCGTCGTCGCTTCCAAAGTTGGCTCACTAGCACCGTAGAGGAGAGGTGAGCAACTTTTCCTTCTATCTCTTCGCGAAATAAAGCTTAGATGTAGAAGAAACGCGAGGGTTTGTGTTTGACGGTTTTGAAATCTCTAACACCGTTTTTCTTCGTTTTCGAATCAAACAACAAGAATGAAGCTGAGAAATCCTTGTCTTCTCACCCACCAAGCCTTGGGTTTCATTTCTTGAAGCAAAAGAAGCAAAAGAAAATGAAGTCATGAGAAGGAAGAATGAGAAATTGCAAGGCAGAGAGGGAGAGGAAATGTTTTCTGTTTTCTTTCCTTTTTCCTTTCTTTCTTTTTCCTTCTTTTCCTTTTCTTCTATTTTCTTTCCTTTCCTTTTCTTTCTTCTCACACACACACACACACATATATAATATATATATTACTTATATATATATATATAAAAATCTTAATTAAACCAATCCAATATCTAAAAATATCTAGATATTTATCAAAATTACCATTTCACCCATAACCTCTCAAACCATTTGATAAAAATATTCACTCTCGTCGCAACTCAATTGATCGATACAATTTTCAGCAACTCGAGATATTTTTAACAAACTGTCCGGTATTAAATTCTTTGTAACATAAATAAATTATTCTTCGACCAAAGATTCACCGTACTTAATCTGAGTTATTTATCGACGAATAATTTTAATTGGGGCATCAAAAGATATTTTTGGGCATTAAACTCACAAAATATCAAAAACTTGGCTAAAAAGCCTCAGAGTTCAATACCAAAATACACTAAAATACATAAATTAGGATTTAAAACTATGGGTCTTACATTACTACCCCCCTAAAATTAGTTTCGTCCTCAAAACTACGCGTCGATAAACAACTCAGGGTGACGTTCTCACATCTTGCCATCCAGTTCCCAAGTCATATCTCCAGTAATTGGGTTCCAAATCACCTTGACCAATGAAACATCTTTGGTCCTCAATCGCTTAATCTTCATGTCACCAATTTTTACAGGTAATACTTCAAATGACAATTATCCTTCAGTTGAATTGTGTCTGGTTCGATCACATGAGACAGATCTGCAAGATATTTCCTTAACTGTGACTCATGAAACACGTCATGAATATTGGACAGTATCGGAGGCAATGCAATCCGATAAGCAACAGGTCCAATTCATGCAGAAATATGATATGGTCCAATGAATTTCGGAGTCAATTTCTTCGATTTCAAGGCTCTACCAACTCCAGTCGTAGGTGTGACTCTTAGAAATACATGATCACCCTATTCGAATTCTAAAAGTCTGTGACGCTTATCCGCATAACCCTATTCATAGGTGTGTCTTCATTTTCTCTTTTATCTTCTTTACCTTATCAGTAGTCTGTTGTATCATCTTCGGTCCTACAATCATACTTTCACCGTCCTTATACCAGCTCAAAGGAGTTTGACACTTGCGCCCATATAAAGCCTAATATGGTGCCATTCCAATACTTGCATGGAAACTATTGTTGTAAGTAAACTCTACCAACGGAAGTACATCATCCCAACTTCCTCTATCATCTAATACACATGCTCTCAAAAGATCTTCCAAGGACTGATTTGTCCTCTCAGTCTGTCCGTCCGTTTGTGGATGGTAAGCTGAACTCAATCTTCGTTTCGTTCTCAACGCTTCATGCAATGCTCCCCAAAAGTGCGATGTGAACTTTGGGTCACGGTCTGATACGATACTCGATGGTACTCTGTGTAATCTCACAATCTCAGCAATGTAGATCTAAGTTAGCTTGTCTACCTTTTAAGTGGTCTTTACCGGTAAAAAGTGTACGAATTTAGTTAATCGATCCACTATCACCCAAATAGAATCATTATTTCTCCTTGTTTTCGGCAATCCAGTTATAAAATCCATGAAAATGTTGTCCCACTTCCATTCAGGTATATCTAAAGGTTGCAACATTCCAGCAGGTCGTTGATGTTCCACCTTCGCTTTCTGACAAGTTAAACAAGTTGATACATACTCCGCTACATGTCTCTTCATTCCTGGCCACCAATAATTATGCCTCAAATCTTGATACATCTTTGTCGCGCCAGGATGAATACTCAATTTACTCTTATGAGCCTCTTCTAAAATTGTTTTCCTCATATCTGTAATTTCTGGTACACAAATCCTACCATTACATCTCAAAATATTATCTGGTCCGATCTTAAACTCAGTTGTCTTCCCTTGCATGATTAAGTTCCTCTTCTCTTGAATTAAGTTGTCATCTTGAGAATTCACAATGTCTTCAAGTAGTCCACTCGAGATCTTAATCATTCCGAATTTCAAAATTTTTGTTGCAAACTCTACGTTCAAGTGTAGGTCTCTAAATGCTTCCCACAACTCTTGTTGTCTAGCCATCACTATTGAAGACACCGATACACTTCTTCTACTCAACGCATCAGCCACTACATTGGCCTTCCCAATGTGGTACTGCAGTGTGAAATCAAAATCTTTGAGAGTATCCATCAATCGTCTCTGACGCGTGTTCAATTCCATCTGATCAAACAAATATTTCAAACTTTTATGGTCACTGAACACTATGAACGTGCATCCATATAAATAGTGCCTCAGATCTTCAATGCAAAAACTACAACAACAAGCTCCAAGTCATGAGTAGGATAATTTCTTTCATGAATCTTCAATTGCCTTGAGGCGTAAGCTACAACTTTCTTGTGTTGCATCAGGATACATCCCAAACCTTGGTGAGACGCATCAGAGTAAACTTCATATGGTTCTTCTGATTGCGGTAATACCAATGCTAGTGAGGTTGTCAACTTTCTCTTTCGTAACTGAAATTTTTCCTCACACTTCTCCGTCCATGCGAACGGTTGATCCTTTCTAGTGAGTTGTGTCAATGGAGCCATAATCTTAGCAAAACCTTCAATAAACCTCATGTCATACCTTGCCAGTCCTACGAAACTTAAAGTAAGAGTAATAACTGCACTAGGTTTGCACTCAACTCAACCTACATGATAGAACTTGCTTTGTCATGCTTCTGTGAAGAAAGTTTCGTTTATCCCTTTTCATAGATATTTAATAACATTACGCGTTTTCATAGTCAGTAAGACTCGTCCGTTCCATTCAACATGATTTTGTTTACTATCAACAAGAGATTAAGGATGATCAGTTCCTCAATTTGTCAATAAGTAGCCAACAACCATGATTGTGGCTTAGACTATCTTAACCGAACTGTAATAGCGTTCCTTTAACTTCGATACAAGCCTCTTTCGTTGATACCTAAGCACCAAATGCTATTCCAATTGGAATCCCTATCTCCTCAATAATTTCAGGGTGTTCACACCTCTTTGACAGTTATTAAACTTCATCCAGTCTTATCCTGAAATCTACCAGGCGAACATCTAATACTCTTCTTAAAAAGCTCTCCACTTAGATCCTTACATGAAATCGCCTATACGTCTAACGTTAATCCATCCATACTCATCATCTTCGAGTTACCACCAACAACATAACATCTATTTCCATGGAACCACTTCATAAATCACATGCTGTCATGATTCGCTTCAACCCTACCTGACAATTCGTCATTTCGAAGATCTTTTCCACTTCTTGAATCCACTTATCATCTTTTTCTAAGTTCCCATCACCCTTGAACTTTGGAGGATGGTAACGACGAAAATCTTCCAATACCCTTGACACAGCAGCACATATCTCTCTTTCCATGTTCCCCAGATCTCACAGAGCCCTGGCAGCTGTCTGTGCATCAACAAAAGCCTTATTCAATACTTCAACCATTTGATCATTCCTATTGACGTTGACTTTTGCAACGTTGTTCCTTCTTGGAGGCATTGTTTCCTCAAAACCAACATCAAGAAGAAATCTTAGCACCACTTTGAAAAATTCCAAAACTAACTTCCAACTACACCAACACAATGAAACTACATCGAACCTGACAATTCAGACAAATTACCCCGACGCATGATCAGATAAATACTCCCAACCTATAGGTTGACCTTCAATCGATAACCAAAAGCTCCACAGCCCCCAAGGAAATCCAAACCAAAGCTCTGATACCACAATTGTAACACTCTGATTTTTAACAGCGTGAGTGTATTTTTTTTTTTCAAAACAAATTCATAAAAACAAAGAAATAAAGAAGAAAATACTTTTGGATAAATATTTAAGTCGTAACATAACGACAAAGTCAACAAATATTTACAAGCAGCGGAATAGTTTTTGAAATTAAAATCCAAAGTATTCAAACATCAAAATACACCGGGGCTATGAGGTCTATCAGACATAGCTCATACCCCTGGGGTATTCTCGGCAGACACCTGTACAAAAACACTGCCCCAAGAATTTTAACTCCCCACATCACATCAAAAAGTGGTACATGGAACCCATCAAAATAAAATGTCAAGCTAACAATATTGGTATAGGTACAGTCTTCCAAATTAAAATAAACACAACCCAAAAAGAAAGACATCTAGTCCCTATACGTCAACCTAATCTGATCATTATACAAAAAAACTATACATCTTAGATGATCTTCACGCGCCCCACAAGATCCTCCTAACACAGCTCCAGTCAGGTGTGTCCAACTACCTTCCCATCTATAGGGTACTAACCGGTAGGATGGTCCTGGTTCTCATCTGAGGGCAAAGCTCAGATTTCCACAATAGTTGTAAAGGGTCACCAACTGAAATTAACAATTAACACATAACATTTAAGTTTTTAAATGCACAAAATAACCTTTCAACTTAGCATGCACCTTAAAAGGGTTTCCATATGCCAAACATGCATAAACAAGGTTGAAAAATGAAGGTTTTAACAAAACTGCAATGTTGTATTCGAATACAACATCTCTGTATTCGAATACAAGGCTGTTTCAGCAGTCATCAGCAAAAACATCATGTCTGTATTCGAATACAGCCTTCTGTATTCGACTACACAGTAAGTCAGTAGCAAAACAACATGTCTGTATTCGAATACAACATTTCAATGTTCGACTACACAGTAAGTCAGTGGCAAAAACAGCATGTCTGTATTCAAATACAGCTTTCTGTATTCGAATACACATAAGACAACAACAGGAAAACAACAAAATTCATCTTTTTAAAGGGTTTCGCAATCAATCAACACTTACACACAAATCCAAACAATCACACTTAGCAATTATAGCACAATCACCATGACAACTTGAGTTCAAACACTCAATCATAATCTTGAATCAAACACGACTCACGTGCCAAGCACCCTAATGCAATGCGTATATGCCAAAATGCATGAACTCGAAATTCCAAACCAAAACCCTCCTCGAAGGGCCGTAAATCATAATTGTACCGCCTATCACAAGCCAAAGTACTAAATTACCGAGGTGCTACCTATCACGTGTCAATCCGACGCGTCAATCCCCGCAAGGATAAGATGAACCAACAAATCACATGGAATCATCTCGTGGCCCATCCGGTCACCACTATCATCATGGCCCATCCGGTCGCCATGTACTATGAAATGCATGAGCATACTCTGACTCTATCCACGACAATCGTTGAGTAAATGCAGATATTAAAAGATTCCCCATTTTTAATATTCATTTAACTCTAACAATTTTCACGACAATCATTAAGTAAACATAGATATTAAAAGATTCCTCATTTTTAATACTCGTTTAACTCTAACAATTTTGACAACAATCATTAAGTAAATGCAGATATTAAAAGATTCCCCATTTTTAATAGCCATTTAACTCTAACAATTTTGACGACAATCATTAAGTAAATGTAGATATTAAGAGATTCCCCATTTTTAATACTCATTTAACTCCAACAATTTTGACGACAATCATTAAGTAAATGTAGATATTAAGAGATTCCTCATTCTTAATACTCATTTAACTATAACAATTTTGAGGACAATCATTAAGTAAATGCAGATATTAAAAGATTCCCCATTTTTAATACCCATTTATCTCTAACAATTTTGACGACAATCATTAAGTAAATGAAGATATTAAGAGATTCCCCATTCTTAATACTCATTTAACTCTAACAATTTTGACGACAATCATTAAGTAAATGTAGATATTAAGATATTCCTCATTCTTAATACTCATTTAACTCTAACAATTTTGACGACAATCATTAAGTAAACAGATGTGCCTATTTTGGCTGCTTTCCTCCCTTTGTGAAGACTTTTGGTCGCCACAAATTCTTAGTTTTCTTGTAGTGTAATGATAAAGATTTGGTGCATGAGATGAAACAATTTCTTTCTAAAAACTTTGGCAAGAAGGATATGGACGAGGTATCTTATGCTATTGGTATTAAGATCCATAGAGATAGACATCGAGGTATTTTAGATTTATCATTTGAAATCTATATCTACAAGGATCTAAAGACATTTCAAATGTTAGATTATTCACCAAGTATTGCTCCCATGTGAAGGGTGATAAGTTTGATTTGAATCAATGCCCTAAGAATGACTTTGATTAGGAACAAATGAAGAATATTCCTTATGCTTCAATTGTTGGAAGCCTTACGTATGCTTAGATATGCACAAGACCCAACATTGCATTTGTTGTTAGAATCTTAAGAAGATACCAAAGTAATCTAGGAATTGACCACTGTTGCAAAAAAAAGTATTAAGGTATCTTCAAGGAACCAAATATTACATGTATAGACATATGGAGCATCTAGACGTGATCGACTACTCAGATTCTAACATTGCTAGTTGTGTTGATTATCGCAAATCAACATCACGATACAAATTTATGATGGTTGGTGGAGCTATTTCGTGGAGAAGTGCTAAGCAAACATTGGTTGCTACTTCTACTATGGAAATCGAGTTTGTCTCTTGTTTTGAGGCTACCTATCATGATGTATGACTTAAGAGTTTTATTTCATAGCTTAGAATCATAGGTTTTATTTCTAGGCCTTAGTTATTGTCTTTTTGGTTAAGAATAACAAAAATGGAAATCTAAGTAAACATATCGACATTGAATACTTAGTCATTAGAGAAAGAGTTAAATATAAAGTAGTGATCATTCAATGCATTAACAGTGATTTGATAATCGTTGATCCTTTGACTAATGACATGCCACCATCCTTTGACTAAGGGAATGTCACCATGGAAATTCAAAGATCATGTAAAGAAAATGAGACTTGGTTGCTCTTTATGATTGTATACATACAATTCATTAATAAAACTATTATATTGTAATATTTTCTCATATTCATGTGCAAATTTAATTTTTGAGAAAATATATTTCATCTAGACGAAGAATAATCACATGGTTTATTCATTAAAGTTTTGTTGCCACAATGTATATACTTGAGAAACTAAACATGTAATATGTAGACAGTAATACTCAAATTCAAAGAAACTAATCTTATGCTTCAGGTGTTGGCTTCTTAAGGAAATTATTTAATTATTCATTAAATCAATAGTTAGATTCTATGGACTAAGCGGAAGAATGTATTAATATATGAGTTTAATATTAACCATTAAAACTCAATATTTAGTGGTCCATAGGTTATGGAATTTGGTAGTGAGTGGTCTCAAGCTTAATCGTCATCAATGACCATTCGATGATTAGTAATGATCTCAAGCTTAATAGTCTTTAATGACATTTATATGGGTGTAATGCTCTCAAGCTTAATGATCTTAAATGACAATTATATGGATGATAATGGTTTTAATTCTTGAGAGTCAAGCCTATAAATAGAATTTGGTCCATAAACTTGCGTTCCTTCATTCACAAAATACACCATCTATATTTGGAAAGTAAGAGCTTCAACGAACCAAAGGCAGTATACATACATTGTCGTAAGAATGGCTGGAAGTAAATAATTGTTCCTATTTTCTGCATTTGGTTTATTGATTTTGTTTGTTATTTTATTATCAAGAAGGTATGATCAATTGATAATGATATTAGAAATCTTAGTATACCAAAATAGAATCATATATTAATTTACGCATTAAGAAGGTAACAAAAATTATAGAGTAGAATAAAAAAAACTTCAACAAACATGTTGTTAAGGGCTTGTTTGAATTAGAGTTTTTGGCTTGTTTCAATTAATTTATTTAAGTATCTGTGAGAATGTTTTCGAGAGTTTATAAAAACAAATCATAACGTGTATATACCTGTTGTCAGTTTATTTAGATAAACTATATAGGATAGTTTATTAAAATACCTTATAACTTAAATGAAAATAATTTTAATTTATTTCATTTTTAGTTATAGAAATTGCTTATACATAAGAATTTATATGATAAAGTTATTTATCAAATGAGAAACTTTAAAAGTGAATATTATATTTGTGAATTTCTTTTTTGTATATCAATCTATTACTTCCTGTATCCCATTTCATAAGTTTTTATTGAGTTTTTCATACATATTAAGAAAAGTGAGTGAAGTAATTAATAGGTACTCCTATATTTTTTTTGTAGTTATTAATAAAGTACCCATTGAATATATAGGTATTTAATGTTAACTTTTCAATTTTAAAATAAATTACTAATATTTTGATGCACAAAATCCTCATTATAGACAGGTGCAAAGTATGCTTGCACCGTCCAATTGGGCAACAAAATAATACTATTTAAAATAAAAAAATTCAAGAAAGAGGATGATAAGGAGTTTACAAATGAGACATGTTTAGAAAATATTATACTCCGTTTCTTCACTTTAAGTTGGATTCATACAACATAAATGACATTTATTCATAGGAGAGACCTTGAAAACATAATAAATAAATAAATAAAATAACTAAAAAAAGAAAACATCAAAGGCCATACTTATAGACGATATTACAAGTTTCAATATATCCACTGCTTTTAATAAATTAACAATGTTGCTACTCACACCCCTCAAATCATCAACATCAACATTCATCACATCTCATGATTCACATATAAAAAAATCACCATACCTCACCAATTCCACCTCATAATCATTTAAAACTCACATAACTCACTTATAACCTATACCATCAGTTTCTTCATCACATTAAAGTGACCTAAAAATGTATGTTTATTGGTCTGAGTTCGAATTTTTTTTCTTTCTAAATCTGGGAATTGTTGAGTTCACGTACGTTGTATTGCTACGTCAACTAAATTCAGGTACGTTAAAAAAAGTAAAAATCTCATAATTTACGCAATTTTAATTCACATACACGTACATGATTTAAGATTGTGTAATCAATAGAGTTTGAAAATTCAACATCTCAATATGTACGGGATCTTAATTCACGTACGTGTACGTGAATTAAGAATGCGAAATCATTGAAGATTGAAAATTAAACCATTTACGTGAACTCAATTTCACGTACGTTTACGTGAACTAAGTTCACGTATATTTACTATAATTCAGTTTACGTAAATGTACGTTAACTCAGCTCACGTAAACTTATGTGAAATTGAATTCACGTAAATGTTAGCAAAATTCTGAAGATGGTTAATAATGATTGATGATGATTTATGAAGATGATTAATGATGATGAGGGTTAATATTGAAGAAAATGAAGAAGCTGTTGAATGAAGATGATGAAGATAGAATAAAGAAGAAGAAGAAGATGAGCAATTGCTTATTATTTATAGGGTAAACTACCATTTTAGTCATAGAAAGTGTAAGATGATATCACTTTGATCTCTTACTCGGTTAAAAACTTAAATTAATCCTTGAATCATCAGAATAGTTCTAAAAAAAATATAACTTATCATCATAAAAGCTTTTGAAAAATACAACTTACTATCTTAAAAGTTTTTGAAAAATACAACTTACGTCAAAATAGCTTCAGATTGGAGACTAAGCTGATTGATATTTTGATGATTTTATGACTAATTTCAAAAACTAGAATGGTAGTTTAGCTTTGTTTATATATAATGTAGTTATAAGAGTCAATGTGATAAACAACTTTTTGATCAAAATTTTAAGAGATAGATAAATGATAAGAGATGTCAAGACAACTTGAAATTTTGTTCCTAGAGGAATGGCTAAAGAGTATATGTTGTAGTGATGATTCTAACAAATTCACTTCTAAAATTTAATGTGGTGGAAAAATATTCCGTATTATTCAAATTATTATCTCTGTTTTTTCCCAACAATTAAGAAATCCACCAAACCTAATTTCGCTATTGTTGATTCGGTTGTAGAGTTTCTTTCTAAACTATTTTTTTCTTCTCAATTTGATGATATCGGAAACAATCCTGTTTTTTTCTCTGAAGCTATTCTATTTTTAGGTGCTTTTTCTTTTGTGCATTCTTTATCTGAGAATACTAAAAGATTGTGCTTGGATATTTTTCCTAGATTGTTGGTAGATAAGTGTATGTTACTTTGATTGTTTAATGATTTTGTGTCTCATGTTATTGTTGGAATTGGGTATGCTTTGTCATCTTCTGTGAATGTTCATTGTGCCTCATGTTCTTGCTTTGTCATTGTTAACTGAGATACTTTCGTTGTCACGTCTTTATGAATCAGTATTTGAATGGTCGACGAGTTTTGTTGGACTAAAGGTTAACGAGATCAAAGAACATCTAGATAATATCGTATTCAAAGAAGCAGGAGCTGTTACATGTATTTTCTGCAATCAAACACTGATTTAGAAAGAAACTGTTCCAAAATATGAATATAGTCTGAGCATTGTTGTTTTAGTTTCCAAAAATTGTTTCAAAATCAATTTATGTTACCGCACTGTCCAAATTGTACAAGTTAAACTATCAACCATTAAGTCTCTAGAATAAAACAGTTCAAACAAATTGTATTGGAGCTTTAATGCACCGTAAAAATTCGTTCTAAAATTACATTGTCAATATGGCAATTAAAGTAACTCTCAATATGGCAATTAAATTAACTCTCAATATGGCGATTAAAGTCAATATGGTACTATGATCACTCATAAATCTAAAGAACTACGGAATAAAAACCAGTCTAAAAGGATAGTGGTATTTGGACTATAAAATACCGACATAACTATGACATAAAAACTGCTCTAAAAGAAGACATAAAAACTGAAGAAGTGACTTGAAGATGCTGAACAGAACCAACTTTGGTGTGTATTTCATAAGAGTTTAACACTATTAATATAACAATGGAAGCAAGTATCCAATGTAGGATTTAAGTATTTATAGAATTGAATACTATTCAATATACGAGAGTTTTCTAATGTGGGAGTGTAAAGCAGTAATAAGAACTTCTAATGCAATGGATAAACTGTGTTAGTTTTTCCTTATTCCAAAGCAAAGCTAGCTGGCTTTAAATAAGCCTTACAAGTAACCAACAGTAGAAAAACTAGGAATAATAATCCTAACAAACTAGAATAATTCAAATGCTTATTCAGCTCCTAGAAAATAGCTTATTAACTGCA
Source organism: Cicer arietinum (assembly GCF_000331145.2). Lineage (NCBI taxonomy): Eukaryota > Viridiplantae > Streptophyta > Magnoliopsida > Fabales > Fabaceae > Cicer > Cicer arietinum. The sequence goes on from NC_021164.2 coordinate 1,333,222, forward strand.
ACAATAGTAACAGACCTTAAAAGCAAAGACTAATTCCTAGTCAAGATTCCAACAAATTCCTCCCCTTAAACTGAAATGCTCATTGAGCATACAGTTTAATTTTCAAGTGGTTGTACTCCCAATGCCCTTCGAAGTGTCACAAACTGATTCAACTTCATTGGCTTTGTCATAATGTCTGCAACTTGTTCTTGTGTTCCACAGAAAATTAACTTAACTACTCCCTGATTTGAAAGATAAACGTAAATAATGATATCTAACATCAATATGTTTAGTCCTTCGATGCAACGCAGGATTTTTAGAAAGTTTGATTGATGAAGTATTGTCACAGAGAATGTCAATACACTCACAATTTTCAGCTCCAATCTGTTTAAGAACACCTTTCACCCAAACACAATGACAAGCACAGGAGGTTGCTGCCACATATTCAGCTTCTGTGGAGGATAATGTAACTATGGCATGCTTCTTTGAGCTCCAACATACAGCTGCCTCACTTAGCAGAAAGACATAGCCAGAAGTACTCTTTCTGTCGTCCACATCTCTTGCATAATCACTATCAGTATATGCCAAAAGTTTCGAAATTTTTCTTCTGTAAAACAGACCAAAATCCAGTGTACCTTTTAAATACCTCAAGGCTCTTTTAGCAATCTGCATGTGTTTCTCCTTTGGATTAGCCATGTAACGTGAAATCAAGCACACTACATACATCATATCCGGACGTGTTGCTGTCAGATACATTAGACTGCCTACCAATTGCTTGTACAAGGTTGGATCAACATCTTCTCCATCTTCTCTTGTCAACACAGTTCCTGGCACTATTGGGTTTTTGACAGAATTACAGTTCCACATATTGAACCTTTCCAGAACCTCTCTTGCATATTTCTTTTGGCATAAGTGAATTCCATTTGCATTCTGACTTACTTCAACTCCCAGGAAGAACCTCATTTTGCCAAGGTCCGTCATCTCAAATTCTTTCTTCATTGATTGCTTAAACCTTGCACAAAATTCTTCATCATTTCCAGTATATATCAAGTCATCAACATAGAGACTTACCATGATTGCTCTTTCTTCTCTTCTTTTGATGAATAAAGTATGATCATGGCTACTCTTTGTAAATCCTTCTTTCTGGAAATAACTCTCGATTCTGCTAAACCGTGTTCTTGGTGCCTGTTTTAGTCCGTACAAGGCTTTGTGCATCCTATATACCTTGTCTTCCTCTCCCTGCTTTATGAAGCCCTCAGGTTGATCTACATACACTTCTTCCTTCAGTTCTCTATATAAGAAGGCACTTTTCACATCAAGCTGATACACATTCCATCCCTTTCGAGCTGCCACAGCCAACAAGATCCGAATTGTGTCCCATCGAGCTACTGGAGCATATACTTCATTATAGTCTACCCCTTCTGTTTGTGTATATCCTTTTGCAACTAGTCGGGCCTTGTACTTGTCAACCTTCCCTTCTTCATTCAATTTGGTTTTGTAAATCCATTTCACTCCAATTTTCTTGGCTTGAGTTGGCAAAGTCACTAACTCCCATGTCTTGTTTTTCTCAATGGCATTTATCTCAACCTTCATTGCTTTTATCCATTTTTCTTCATTCACAGCTTCATTATAATTTGTGGGATCATCATTTGACATGAATAAAACCATACTTGCCTATTGTTCTTCTTCAGAGAGGCCCTCACCACTTTCGTAGTCCTGTAGCCAACCAGGTGCTCTTCTTCTTCTTGGTTGTTCCTCGGGATCTAGTGTATGCTCAAGATTGTCAGCATTACTTACTTCTTGTTCTACATCTGATTCCTCGTCAGATTCCTCCATGGCAGTTCCATCATCACCCCAATCATGAGTATTCTATTTTGTTTCTTTTGAGTTCAGGTTCCAATTCCATTTTTCTCCTTCTTCAAATATGACATCCTTGCTAACTGTGATTTTCTTCAACACTGGATCATATAAACGATAAGCCTTGGATTCATCACTCACTCCAAGTAAGATACATTTGTGGCTTCTATCGTCTAGTTTAGTTCTCTTTTGCTCAGGTATATGGACATGAGCAATGGATCCAAACACTCTGAAATAGTCAACTGTAGGTTTCAATCCACTCCATTTTTCTTCTGGCACCACCTCTTTTACTGCTTTGGTAAGGCTTCTGTTTATCACATGGTTGGTTCACTTCGCAGCTTCTGGCCACAAAATCTTTGGCATATTGTTCTCAGTGAGTACACAATGCACCATATTCATAATCGTTCGATTGCTTCGTTCAACAACTCCATTTTGTTGTGGAGTGAAAGCAGCTGTTAATTGTCTTTTGATGCCATGCTCTATGCAGAACTGATTGAACTTGTTTGAGGTGAATTCCCCTCCCCTATCTGTTCGTAAACAACATATTGCTTTCTGAGCTTCTTTCTCAACCAGATTCTTGAAGCATTTGAATATTTCAAATGTTTCACCTTTTTCTGCAAGAAGATAAATCCAAGTCTTGCGAGAATAATCATCTACAAGCACTAGCAAATACCTCTTACCACTGTGAGAGATTGGAGATATTGGTCCACACAGATCACCATGCACTAATTCAAGTTTTTCAGATGCCCTCCAATGACTTTTCTTTGGTACTTTGTCTCGATGTTGCTTGCCAATGTTACACACCTCGCAAACAGCAGCAGTTTCCTTGAGTTTTGGTTGGCCTTTTTGACCATCTGCTTCTTCTGCATGGCAGCAATGAACTTGTGATTTACATGCCCATACCTTATATGCCAAAGGTCTTCCAAGTCCTCCGCTTCAGCTTTTAAGCATCTCCCTGGAAGTGGTTTCAACGTAGCATAGATTATAAACATCCGGTTCAGAGTCATCTTGCTGTCTACAATTTTCCCTCTTTGAGGATGATAAATTTTGCATGCACCTTCTTTTATTATGATGGACAGTCGCCTTTCTTGGAGTTGACCTATGCTCAACAAATTGTTGGTTAGGTCTGGCACAAAGTAAACATCACTCACAGTTTGAGTTATTCCTTCCACTTCAAACCTGACACTTCCTTTTCCCAACACAGACATTCTCGAGCTGTTTCCCAATCTAACAGTACGTCTGAAACCTTCATCTAGTTCAACGAACCACTTTTTATTTCCTGTCATGTGATTCGAACAACCAGAATCGAGAAACCATATCCCTTTGTCATTAGTATCTACAATTTCAGCATGGGCCATTAGGAGCAGCTCCTCTTCCTCATCAAACTCAGCATAGTTTGCTTCCCTTTCTAGATTTGGACATTCAAATTGGTAGTGTCCTTGCTTTTGACACCGATAGCATATAATAGCATTTCTGTTTACAAATGTTCTGGCCCTTCCTCGTCCCCTCACGTGGCTGTTACTTCCTCTTTGAAAGTTGTTTCTTCCTCTTCCACGTCCAATCCTTGTGCCATGCTGAACTTGCAACACCTGTTCTTCACTCCTTTTCTCTCTCACGTTTTGCTCATGAACTAGCAGTGAACTTTGCAGCTCATCCACAGTTAGGAGATCAATGTCCTTAGACTCTTCAATTGAGCATACAACAAAATTGAAGTTGTTTGTGAGAGATCTAAGTATTTTCTCAACGATTTTTACATCGTTCATATCTTCCCCACAATTCCTCATATCATTTGTTGTTTCCATCACTCTTCCAAAATAATCATTCACTGATTCACCTGTCTTCATCTCTAAGGTTTCGAATGTCCGTCGAAACCTCTGCAGCTGTGCACGTTTCACCCTAGCACTTCCTTGGTACTTGACTTTCATGGATTCCCATAGTTGTTTGGCTGTTTCTTTCTGTGTAATAGTTTTGAGGATGGATTTGTCAATGGCCTGAAATAGATAGTTCTTTGCTTTTAGATCTTTAAGCTTTGTTTCATCCAATTCCTTCTGTTTTGCTACACTTATCTGCTCATTCTCCTTTGATTCCTGGATTCCAGATTCAATAATACTCCAATACTCCTTTGATCGAAGTAGATTCTCCATGATCAAACTCCAATGATCATAATCTCCATCAAATTTGGGTAGACATGGTGTGGTGAAATTGCTAGATTCTGCCATGTCACTTCACTCAGTGTTTTTCCTCTCAAACACTCTTGTTCAACTCACTCTAGTGTTTTTTCTCTCAAACACGTTTAGCTCACTCACTCTTATCAGACCCCGGGATGGAGCTCTGATACCAATTGTAAAGCAGTAATAAGAACTTCTAATGCAATGGATAAACTGTGTTAATTTTTCCTTATTCAAAAGCAAAGCTAGCTGGCTTTAAATAAGCCTTAGAAGTAACCAACAGTAGAAAAAATAGGAATAATAATCCTAACAAACTAGAATAATTCAAATGCTTATTCAGCTCCTATAAAATAGCTTATTAACTGCAACAATAGTAACAGACCTTAAAAGCAAAGACTAATTCCTAGTCAAGATTCCAACAGAGAGTTCAACAGACTTTTAAATTCACACACTAATATATTCTATATTCCAACAAGAATCTTATATGGCAATATTGTCGGGATATTGACTTTGGATACAGGAAATAGGCTATGCATTTTATAGGCAAGGAGGATGAGTTGTGTAACACCCCGTTTTTCAAAGCGAGGGTATATTTTTTTTTCAAAAGTAATTAAACTAAAACAGAGGAATAAATAAATAAATGCCTTTGGATAAATAATTGAGTCATTATAATTTACAGGCAGCGGAAAAGTTACTCCAATTATAAATCCAAACCATTTACCCAACAACAAATGGTACATGTAACCCATCGAAAATAACATGTCAAGCTGACAATATTAGTATAGGTACAGTCTTCCATTTTAAAATAAATGCAATACAAAAGAAAGACATCTGTTCCCTCTGTGACAACCTAGTCTGATCATTTTACAAAACAACTAAACACCCTGACTGATCTCCACGCGCCCCGTGAGATCCCCCTATCGTAGCTGCAGTCAAGCGTTCCCATCTCCATTTCCGTCCGTAGGGTACGAACCGGTAAGATCGTCCTGACTCTCATCTGAGGGCAAAGCCCAGATTTCCACAATAATTGTAAAGGTCACCAACCGAAAATAACAATTAACACATAACATTTAAGTTTTAAATGCTAAAATAACTTTTCAACTAAGCATGCACCTTAGCAGGATTTTCAATATGCGAAAATTTCATATAATACTTTGCCAGTTAAAATGAAAGTAAAATGAGGTTCTCAATCCCCTAATTATAACATAACAAATCAAGACATGGATAGTTTCATGAGCAAACAATCATACAACTAAAACTGAGGATTTTCACTGAGCCAATCGATTAGGCAATCGATTGGGGTGAAGGATTTTGATGAAACAGAATCCTGGGCTGAAATCAATCGATTGGGAAATCGATTGAGTGAGTACTGAGCCCCTGACTTAATACCAATCGATTTCCAAATCGATTTCCTGAAGGTTTTTAGTGAAATTTTGAACTCTGGCTTGATTCAATCGATTGGGCAATCGATTGACAGGATAGCTGAGCCCCTGACTTAATGGCCAATCGATTTCCAAATCGATTTGGTCGAATATGGATGAGTCCCTGACTTAGGCCCAATCGATTGGGCAATCGATTTCGTAAATGATTTTCGAAAAACTGATTACAAAATCGATTGGCTAATCGATTTTGTCCATTTGGCCAAGTCCCTGTTTACTATCCAATCGATTGGGAAATCGATTTACCTGTGTATTCTTTCAAAAATTCATAAACTAACTCAATCACATTCATGCATAATCCCAATTCTTAACACTTAACACTGATAACACAATTACTACGACATCATGGATTTCGAAATGGTATTGCAATCAAACATGTTATCACCAAATTCCAAAACATAACACTTAGCATTTATAACACATTACTACACAAACAAAATGAACCAACAGTTCACAAATCAACAGGGTGTAGTCTCTCGCGGACAAACACAATTCCCTCAGGAACGTAAGTCGTAAACGTACTACCTATCACGGGTCCGTACCGTTTACCGAGGTGCCACCTATCCCGGGTCAGCACAACTTACCAAAACATACACGAGTAAACGAGACATTAAGAGATTCCCCATTCTTAATTCTCATCTAACTTAAACCAGGGCGTAGTCTCTCACGGACAAACCCCTGCGCAGTCTCTCACGGACAAACGCAATTCCCGCAGGAACGTAAGTCGTAAACGTACTACCTATCACGGGTCCGTACTGTTTACCGAGGTGCCACCTATCCCGGGTCAGCACAACTTACCAAACACAATTCCCTCAGGAACGTAAGTCGTAAACGTACTACCTATCACGGGTCCGTACTGTTTACCGAGGTGCCACCCATCCCGGGTCAGCACGACTTACCAAACGTAAATCGTAAACGTACTGCCTATCACGGGCCCGTACTGTTTACCAAGGTGCCACCTATCCCGGGTCAGCACGATTTACCGAAACACACATAAAAAAGCGAGACATTAAGAGATTCCCCATTCTTAATTCTCATTTAACTTAACGATTTTCAAGACAAAACATTCAGTAAATAAGTCATTAAGAGATTCCCCATTCTTAATACTCATTTACTGAAACGATTTTCAAAAACGAACATTAAGTAACCGAGACATTAAGAGATTCCCCATTCTCAACGCCCAGTTAACTTAAACAATTTTCCAAACAAAATAATAAGTAACCGAGACATTAAGAGATTCCCCATTCTTAACGCCCAGTTAACTTAAACAATTTTCCAAACAAAATAATAAGTAACCGAGACATTAAGAGATTCCCCATTCTTAACGCCCAGTTAACTTAAACGGTTTTCAAAACAAAATGTTAAGTAACCGAGACATTAAGAGATTCCCCCTCCTTAACGTCCAGTTAACTTAAACGGTTTTCAAAACAAAATATTAAGTAACCGAGACATTAAGAGATTCCCCATTCTTAACGCCCAGTTAACTTAAACGATTTTTCTTTAAAACAAAATATTAAGTAACCGAGACATTAAGAGATTCCCCCTCCTTAACGTCCAGTTAACTTAAACGGTTTTCAAAACAAAATATTAAGTAACCGAGACATTAAGAGATTCCCCATTCTTAACGCCCAGTTAACTTAAACGATTTTTCTTTAAAACAAAATATTAAGTAACCGAGACATTAAGAGATTCCCCATTCTTAACGCCCAGTTAACTTAAACGATTTTTCTTTAAAACAAAATATTAAGTAACCGAGACATTAAGAGATTCCCCATTCTTAACGCCCAGTTAACTTAAACGATTTTTCACAAACAAACGCACATTAAGTAAACGAGACATTAAGAGATTCCCCATTCTTAACGCCCAGTTAACTTAAACGATTTTTCACAAACAAACGCACATTAAGTAAACGAGACATTAAGAGATTCCCCATTCTTAACGCCCAGTTAACTTAAACGATTTTTCACAAACAAACGCACATTAAGTAAACGAGACATTAAGAGATTCCCCATTCTTAATACTCATTTAACTTAATGGTTTTCAAATTTCACACAACACAAACTCAACAAATTCTCACATCAAAACATATCAATTCATTTATTCACAAATCCAACCATACACATATCAAATTTCATCAATATCAATTAAGAGCATGTCAAAAACAACGAACACAAATCAAAGCAACATAACACACAGATACATCAAATTTCATTTACTCATAATCACACACAATGACATTCAAATTCATTTACCACGAAACATTCATCAATATAAACAAAACCTAACTCTAAGGTTGTTACCCATAACGCACTAGTTTGGTTTTTCCCCAAATCGATACATTTAACCCTAACAAATTCCTTCCCACACAACCACAGATAAGTCCCTAAATGCAAACTAGAAGTTTGGAAGGAGCCCTTACCTCAACGTTAGCTTTAACGCGCGTTTCCGGTACCGCGAGTAATTCCGGTAAAATCTCCGCTCGCAACGCCGCTTCCAAATTAGTTCACTAGCACCGTAGCGTGGTGGTGAGCAACTTTCCCTTCTATCTCTTCGAGAAATGAGGTTTGGATCTAGAAGAAACGGAGGGGTTTGTGTTTGGATCTCAAAACCGTTTTTCTTCGTTTTCGAATCAAAGAGGAAGAGTGGAGTTGCGAAAACCTTGATCTAACTCTCACCCAACCTTGGGTCACTAGCTTTGAAGAAAAGGAAGCAACGAAAACGAAAAATGGAGAAGGATGGAATTTTGGGTTTTGCTCGCGTGAGGTTCAGAGGAAGGAGATGGAAAATTGAGATTTTCCTTCCTTTCTATTTCTTTCCTTTGCTTTTCCTTTCTTCCTTTTTCCTTCCTTCCTTTATATACTATTTTCTTTTCCTTTTCCTTCCTTCTAGTTTTCCTTTCTTTTTCCCTCCAAACAAACATTCTGACTCTTCGAGAAATGAGGTTCGGATCTAGAAGAAACAGAGGGGTTTGTGTTTGAATCTCAAAACCGTTTTTCTTCGTTTTCGAATCAAAGAGGAAGAGTGGAGTTGCGAAAACCTTGATCTAACTCTCACCCAACCTTGGGTCACTAGCTTTGAAGAAAAGGAAGCAACGAAAACGAAAAATGGAGAAGGATGGAATTTTGGGTTTTGCTCGCGTGAGGTTCAGAGGAAGGAGATGGAAATTTGGAAATTTCCTTCCTTTCTTTTTCTTTCCTTTGTTTTTCCTTTCTTCCTTTTTCCTTCCTTCCTTTATATACTATTTTCTTTTCCTTTTCCTTCCTTCTAGTTTTCCTTTCTTTTTCCCTCCAAACAAACATATATAAATATAATAAATATAACTTAACAAATATCTCAAAATATAGATATTTATTAAATTACCGTTTCACCCGAAACGCCTTAAATTCTCCGTAAAGGATTTCTGCAGTTAAATTCAATTTATTTATCGAAGAGAAATTTTAATCGGCATTAAAATATCTTTTTGATTATAAAACTCCAAAATATTATTAACTTTGGCTTAAAAGCCTCCGAGCCAAAATCCAAAATACGCCAAAAATACATAAATGGTACTTTAAAATTATGGGTCTTACAAGTTGCTTAAGGATTTGTTAAAAATGTGGATTCTGCATTCCTCATGGTTGTGGTCTTTGCACTAGCTGTAACAAAACACAAATTAAACTCCAAATTTGCTTAAGAAATACAAACCAATGCATTTTGATGTGAATTGTTCATTTTTTCTTTAATATTGTTTTGAATTTTATAAGATTCCACATTCTTCTAGAGCAGAAAGCCAATTTCTTATGGTCCAAGGATGAAGTGCAAACAGCTCGCATTTTGTTTTACCTAGAAGGCATTCCAACTATGATCGCAGATAAACTAGGAGAACAATTTTGATGCACAGTCACAGTAAAACTTTTTACATTGTCAACCAATCACAACTCTTAATTTATATTATTTTTAAGTTAGATATAATAAAAGTCGAACTTTTTAAATGGTTGTCACAATGAATATGAATAATGTAGGAATATCCTGACAGTACTCCTTTCAAGGGAATGGCTTCTGGAGTTGTAGGAATGGTCCAACATCTCCTTGTTGTAAGCCCTGCTACTTTTTACTGCATTCACAGTCTGTTGAAAAAGCGAATCAGCTCTGTTCTGAAGTCTTCACTCATGAGACTGATGCATGGAAGCAATGCTATAGTGCAGAACAATAACAATTTGTTCAAAGTTGGTTATAGTATAGTGCTCTTATAGTCGTTATTCGACAATATTGTGAATAACATATTGAAAATATATTATACTGCACATGAATTTGGTTAAGTGGAAGGGATAACGAATTCTTTCCTTTTATTTCGAAATTTCTTGTTCGGGTACATCAAAATTCATTTATAACATCATTGTCTTCTAAAAAGTAAAGTTAGACTTAATCATTTGGCGTGTGTTTATTGTGCAGCTATCTGTAGCAACTACCTTTACGTACGCAACTGATGCAAAGGAATCGACATTAGATGTAAGCTCAACTTAGGATTAGCTTAATCGAACCATGAATGCGATTGAACCTAACACATAAACTGAAACTTGATTATCATAAGATATACTGTCTCTTCTTTCAACAAACAGAAACAGACACCTTATAATCTCATCATCCTTTTCATCTACTTAGAAGAACCATTGTATATATGCTATATCAAGTTAGATAGATACCAATACATCTCAATGCAGTGAGTTAGAGCATTGAACTCTATTTTAATATTTAGATAATAATAATAATAATAATATATTGTTCAATTTATCTAAAATTGTTTATATCAGATTGAATTTGTGTCGAATTATTCAGATGACGAATGTTGTAAATAAATATAATTAAAGCAATTCAAATACATGAATTTTGAATTATCTAAAGTTTTATAACGCATTAATTTTAAAATAAAATAAACAGGGTTAAATTGAGTTGAAGTTTGCTAATGTTTATGATATGACTAGTCTAGTTTCATTTCTAATATAAATTTGCCAGAATGTATTTATACCATTGTTTTAGTTTACTGGTGTATGTTCAGATTACCTAATATAAAAATCATTTTACATGCATAAAATTAATTTTAACAAGTTCGAAAATTGTTGAATAAAAATTGAAATTTTAAGCTTTTGTTTTGATATAGTCTTGAGTTCTTTTTTTCTTTATTATTCCATGGAACTATTTTAACATTCTCTAATTTAAACCATACCCATCAATTTCCACCTTCATTGAAATTTGTACATCTTCAGGTTTTATTGTTTACACCGACAACCATAACTTAAAAGAACTATCATATCCCACCGTAAAAAAGTATATATAACTTGAAGCTAAACTACTTTAAAAATTTCTTCCTCACTTCGAAAACCAGCTAAAAGTTTATGGTGCAACTTTCATGTTGGCTTTATTAAGAAGTTCTTAAGCAATTGACATGATCCCATAACACCTCTTACATCCATGTCAATCATTATCCATGTACTAATCAACACCTTGTGTAATCATGATTTATCAACACATCTTTGATATGAATTTTGCTCAGGCCAAATTTGTTTCTTCCATCAAATTTCTCTATCCCAAACTTCAAAGTGTAGGTTCCCAAGAAACAGAGGAGAACTGCAAACGACCACTTAATAATCAAGCATTTCCTTAGACATATGACTCAACTATTTCTTCATAAAATTTTATGTCTCTAAAAATATCTCAAACATCCACCCATATGACTCTTCATAGAATAATACAGCCTCATATATGATTGTTGAGGGTTAAATCCCGAAAATAATGCTAGAAGTCCATGCAAACACTAAACAATGGAGTGTTTTGGAATTTGAATAAATTAGAGGTTAATTAAGATTGGAGATTTGAAACATGAGAGAGAGAGAGAGAGAGAGAGAAAATATGAGAGGATTATCATAAGTGTGGACTAGTTATAGACTCAACAACAAATCCAAGAAATTAAAACTAATCAACTCTTGTCAACAAAATTTAAAACTACAAAATCTAACAAATCAAAGTCAATGTTGATAGTTATGAAGAAGGATATAGTGTGTGAGAGATTGTTGTAATTTTTAAGTACAAATAAGGATATTATTAATTTCACTTATAATTCTTATATAATCTTCTGTGATATGTTAACGACAGAAGTGGAAAAACCACTTTCCTAATTACTTATAGTTTTATAATTAATCGTAAATATAAATAATATGCATAGTTGGTCCGGAGATCTTTTGGTGCTCTCATAAATCAAAGGAAAATGAGACCTTTGTAATCATTGGAAGTGTTTCCTCGTTGTATTTTTTGTTGTAAAATTATTAATAAATTATTTATAAGTAGTGTTGTTTAAAAAGTTGTTTTCAATATAAATCAAAGTAAGATTATTTAATCTATTTCGTGACATAGTAGATCGTAAATAAAATTTTGATAATCTCAATTTAGAAAAATGTCATAAGCAATAATAATATGGATAATTAATATTATCTATAAAATATGTATGTATTAGGTAGATAATTAAATGTTTTAAAATAGAATATATATATATATATAGCTCAATTCCAACATAATATTAACAAATTAACAATTAATTTATTAATATTGACTATTTTAAAAAAATGTCTTAAAAGATCATGTAAACTATTATGTTTACATTATTCGTTGGCTTTATTCAATATATTACTTTTATTTCTTATTATTTAAATAGAGTTGTCTTTATTTGATATATTACTTTTATTTTATTTATTCAAATAGAATTTTGGCAATAGTATGATCATGAGAACTATCACGTTTATATTGTCATTTGTTTTTAATTTTATTTATTCAAATAGAATTTTGGCAATAGTATGATCATGAGAACTATCATGTTTTATATTGTCATTTGTTTTTAATCAAGTTTGATACGCATGAAGAGAATTAACTCTCTCATCTTTTTCATGTATTAAAATATGAATTTTTTCATGTATTAAGTATGAATCTTAGAGTTATGCATGACAATGAATGTTATATATAGGTTAAAAATTGAAGTGGTAGTTAGTTTTAATCTTTAATAATTTATATCTATAACATCAAATAAATTGAAATTTTCAAAATAATTGTATTTTTTGGTGTTTAATTGATTTTATTAGTAACTTTCTCAAGTTGTTAAGTTAAAATTATACTGTATTAATTATTTTCTCAATATCTTATCTTCTTTATTCATTTTGTATTTTTTTTTCATTTCATTTCATCATATTTTTTAAAACATAAGATAAATTGATACTTTATATTATACTATTTGATATAATATAATATAATATATATAATTGAGTTGTAAATTTAATAAAATTAAAATATATTTCGTATTTTGTGTATACTTATTTCATCAACCTGTTATTATCAAATCTTAAAAATTTAATTAGTGAGGATAATATCATATAATTATAGATATTTATATAAAAAATATAGTAATATATATATAAAAATAAAATAATATCACCATTATTATAAAACAAAAATTTAGAAACTATACTATTATATAAAAAAAATGAAAATACCTTAGTATTTGTACATTATATTATATGTTTCCTTTTCTTTTAAAATTATTTTATATTTTTAATTTCATAATATTAAAAATATATTTATTTATTCATGTAAAATATTTAATAATTTATTTTAAATAAGGGTCATTTATAATTAAAAACTATATAAAATTATTTACTCCAATCTTTTTTACATAGAAATAATTTTGAATTTTAGATAATGATTGTTCTAGTGGTCGCTCTTCTACAGAAGCTGAGTATTGTGCTGTGGCATCCATTACCGCTGAAATAATTTGGTTGCCTTTGCTTTTGTCTGAATATCTCGCCCCAATGCAGTGGAATAAGTGCTATTCGGTGATTTACCGATTAATCGAGTAGTATTTTATTAATAAATAAATAAATGAAAGGAAGTAGCGACGCTCTAACCAACTGAGCTATCATATTTGTATATTTATTTCAAATCATGTAAATATTTGAATTTATCATATATAATACAAAATACATATATTTAAAAATAAAAAACAATATTATTAATGTGTTTAATTTTTAATATTAGACGTGATGTTCAATTTGTATGAGAATAAAAACCTAACATATTTAATATACAATAAAACAATCTAACCAAACAAATTAATGTATAAACATAACATATTTAAAAATAAAGTTGTTTAATAGCACATGAAAATTATCTACCCAACAACAATTAATCCACTCAAAAATGTGTTATGAGAGAAGAAAAGTCAATACCTAGTCCCTTTACTTTTTGCACGACAATTATGCGGTCGAATTGAACGTCGAGTGGTTTCAGATGTCCAGTAAAACTGGTCAAATATATGGCAAAACTACTCTATAAATAGAAAATAAATTAAAATTTAGAAAATTTTAAAATTTTTTGAATTTTTTCTCTTCATTCTTTTCAACTACGTCCCAAATTTAGAGAGTATATTATTTGAAATTTGTTAATAGTTATATCTATGTAGCACAATCTTTTTTTAAGAGTTATTTTTTGTCATCAATTAATATGAGTTTTTCTATAAATAGAGATACTTTAGAGATAGAAAAAACACATGAATTTCAAAAACATGACTTTCATGTTTATATGAGTCATATTTTTGTCAAAAATATTTCTAATAATTTCTTCTTTTCTATAATGCACGAGAGTAAATGAAATAATTTTATTCTATAAACTATCATTGATCGATATGCTTGATGTAAATGTGCAATTCACTTCTAAGACTTTCAAAGTATCAAATATTTTATTTCAAAATAAAAAATTTAAATGACAAAAAAAATGTAATTTTGTTGAGAGAATAAGGTCTACAAACAAAGAAGATAATGTAATTAATATTCTGATTATTTTGGTACAATTTTTGGAATTTTTTGGGCATCTATAAATATCTTTTATTCAAGATTAAATTCTAAATTTAAATATTATAATCTCAGAATTTTTGCTCAATCTTTTTTTTAGAAAATTCTTTGTTAGTTATTGAGATAAGTTTAATATTCTATTTTATAGTAAAATTGTGATTTTATTTATACTCAAAATGTTCTCATATGATTAGTCAAATAATATTGATTTATTTTAAAATAAATAAGATTTCTAAGATTATTTAAAAATATATCATAAAATCTATAAAGATAAAGTATCAATTAAATATGAAACCGTACACTATTTTTGAATAATATATTCTCGATATATGAATCTAAAATGTCCTTGGTAAAATAATTTCTTAGAATAAAAAAATTTATCGTTTTATTCTAACAGGATTGATGTAATCTAGATATGGGTTTTTGTTTGTGATTAGTGATTTAGTTTTTGATGGGTTTGATAAATTTAGAGTTTATTTGTTTTATTTGGTGGTTTTAATTTTAGAGTTTTATTTTTTAATGTATTTTTGGAATAGTATCATGAAGATGAAAATGAAGATGGAGATAAAGATGAAGATATATGAGTTTTATCATTTTTATTTATTTTTAAATTTTTTTTTAATAATTTGATGTGGCTTGACGTGACTTGATACATCAATACTTTTTTAGAATAAAAAAAAAAGAATGTATCAGTTTGTAAAAGTTTTAAAACATAAATTATCAAATTGTTACAACTAAATAAGATAAATAATTAAAAATATAATTTTGTTTAATAATAATAATAATAATAATAAACTTTATAATAAATTATCATAATTATTTAATATTTTACAATAATTTTATCAATGTTTTAAAAATTGAATTGGACCGGTTTGATTTGATCAACGTGATCAAATAATTATTCGGTTCGATTAACATAAGAAAATTGATGGTCTATAAAAACCGAGAAAAAACTAGAGAAAATGAGTATGACTTGTTGGGTTTCGTTTCGGCCTCTGATTCTGTTTCTGCCTCTGATTTCGTTTATGTCTCTTATTTTGTTTATGCTTCTGGTGGTATCCTACGATTTTTACCTCTGATGGTATCCTCTTATTTTTGCCTTCTGTCTCTGACGGCATCCTTTGGTTTTTGCCTCTGATTCTATTCCTGCCTTTGGTTCTGCCTTTGATGACATCATCTGATTTTTGCCTCTAGTGGCATCCTCTGATTTTTATCCTCTAATTTCTGCCTCTAGTGGTATCCTCTGATTTTTTCCTCTGATTCCGTTTCTGCCTCTAATGGTATCCTCCGATTTTTACCTTTGATTATGTGCTTCTGGTTGTATCCTCTAGTTCTAATTATGGTTCCTTATTAGTAGCACTCTCTTCCGTCTTTTCAGCCTCTTCATTTTTCACTTTTACAGCAGTTCACACCACCTTTCTAACTCTTTTTTAGCCTCTTTTGCTTTTTCATTTTTTTTATCTTAACAAGCTGCAATTTTTTCCTTGTATACACGCCATCTTTCTAACTATTTTTGAGCATCTTTTACTTTTTCATTTTTTTTTTCTAAACAAGCTGAAATTTTTTCCTTGCGTACACACCGTCTTTCTAATCATCTTTTGCCACTTTTGTTTTTTCTTTATTTCCTAAAATGGCTACAACTTTTACCAATTATACAAGCAAATAAAAAGTTGAAGTAACAATGTCAATCACAACAAAGGGGGGGGGGTTTAAAATTTCCTGTTAAAACTTAAAGAATTTAACTCAAGATTAATCTTAGTTATGAAAATAGAAAATGAAGAACGTTCTTGGTTAGTGAAAAAACAAACAAATTAATTTATCTATTTAATTTTATAATCAAAAGACTAGAAATAAATAGAGATAAGGGAAGAGATATCACAGAGAGATATATCCTGCTTCACCCAACTCGGGTTACGTCCAGTCCTCACAACCGTGACATTTTTCATTAAGTGTTCAAAACGGAGAGCGTTCATGATTTTTGAACCACCAGTCCAAATCAACATTGATCTGTTACAATCTTCACCTTTCAACCTTGAAAGGTTTTTTACAATCACCTTTCAGCCTTGAAAGGATTTTTACAAACACACCCAATCTAACATAAAAGATTGACTTGAGTTACAAATGATGTGTATGATGAAAGTGTTTGGGATCTTGAAACTTCTCAACACTTGTTTGAGATAAATGAAAGACAAACTCAGTCAATAATGATCCAAAGATATAGTGAAGAGAGTTGGAGTTTGCTTGAAAAGTTTTTTTGACTTGTTACTTGAACAAGTGTTGGTAGATTTGTAAATTGAACTCTTGCCTTCATCTTCCAATTGATCTTCAATTTATAGATGTTAAAAGGCTTTGAATATTCAGTTTAAAATGAATATATCCGTTGGACACACTTCACAAGTGTCATATATATTTTAAAGCATTTAAACATGTGTTTATTTGTTGTCCAGAACGTTCTTGACAAAACGGAGAACGTTCTTGCTTTTGGATTTCATGGAAAACGTTAATTAGTGAGTGAATGAGTTGTCACATGTCAGTTGGCACAATTTTGAGTCAGGTTTATGCAGAACTTTCTGCAAAATATTGTAAGTAAAATCTGCTTGTTCCCTTGCTCACAACTCATCAATTTGGAGATCAATCTTGAGGCTGTTTTCCACCTTTGGTTATTGATCTCGAGTTATTGGTTTCACCAATGATTTGAGCAATCTTGATACTCTTTAATATGTGGTTTATACTGTGGAAAATTATCAGTTTTAATTCTGTCTTTAAAAGAGAATTAAAATCAGAATGTTCTTTTGTAAAACAAGAACATTCTTTGTTTTCTATTTTATATGAGTGTTGGATTTTGACAGTTGTTATGTGCCAGTCTTTTGTCTCAAAAGCATGATGTGTTTTATGCAAAAAAGGTGCAGCAGCAGTGTCCTTGCTGTCATAGTTGTCCTTTCTCATAGCTCATCAATTTTAAGATAAATCTTGATGTTTTGCTTTGCCTTTGTTGATCCTCTTTGATCGAATCTATCCAAAACAATCTTATGTAGATTATTAACTTCTTCTGTGATGAATATTGATGTTTTGTAGTGTAGATAGATGTACTTGTGTAGCGCAAATCGATGTTAAATTACATCAGATTTTGCTCTTTGTAAACCAGAACGTTCTTGGATTAAAGTTGTGAAAGCGGAAACACTTTCATTTCTGTTTTGAGTGATTGCTGGATTTTAACAATTTTGACAGTTGTTGCGTACCAAGCTTTTCTGTTTTGTACGTGTGTCAGTGATGTAGGGACTTTATCATTTCTGTCCAGTTTGTACTTGCTTACTTTAGCCATCAACTTTGAGGATTAGACTTGCTTTTTATTCTTGATACATTGCTTTGCTTTTTGATGATCTTATGGAAAGAATATGTCCAAAATGATCTTGAGTATATAGTTTTGTTCCTTTACAATGAATATTGATGATTTGCAATGTAGATTGATATATTTTCGTAGCCCAAATCAATCTTGAATTAAAGAAGACTTTATTCTTTGTAAACCAGAATGTTCTTGGATCAATGGTGTCAAAACCATAACATTCTCCGTTTTTCAGACTGTTGTCCAGAATGATCTTCATTCTTGACAGTCAAGTTGGAGAAAGTTCAACTCACTCTGGTCTTGCTAATTCGTGATATTCCCTCTTTGTGATTCGAGTATGTAACACCCAAAAACTTACATATATATTATATATGTGTGTTTTTAGTAATTGTTATTACTAAATTAAAAATTATTCTATATGTAAATATATTAAATTAAATTAAATTTTATCACACTTTATTCTACCTGAATAATTATAACCTTCATTTTTATTTAATTATTTTGGCGTGACAATTACATGGGGACGATTTATGATGTGATTATTTCCTAAATGGACTATTGTGCATTTTGTTTTATTTGATTAGTTACGATAATCATGAAATTGATGTGTTAGATATGTTTGTTTTATTTTGTTATGTGTGGTTGATATTCTTGTCTTGCTTGATTTATTTTAGTTGATAAAATATTAGTTGAATTATTTAATTAAATTAGAACTTATAAAAGTTATATTGTTTGTTAGTTTTATTTGCGACCAAATAAGTATTCACTTTAGGAGATATTATAGAGTTAGTGAAGTTCAACCCATATAAGTGTTTTGAAAATATTTTTGGTCCACCCTATAAAAAAAATATAGTGACTTGACTCATTCTTTTACTCTCCTTTATGACAAGATTTTATGACAATTCATGGTGTTTTCTTGGCATAATATGCATTAACTCATTTTTAACATCTTTAATTTATTTTTTAAAGGAAGATTATAAATTTAATTATAAGTTTTTTTTTTGTGCAATTAAGAGATGACACAAAAAGACTATTGTCCTTTTTGTATATCATGCATTCATCTCGTTTAAACTAAAATTATAATTTTATTTTAATTGTCTACAAAAATAATTCTATGAAATTTTTGATTTCGTAACTATTAGATAAAAAAAATTAAAAGGGTGATGTGACTATCTCTAATTTATTTATTTAATTAAAATTAGTGTGTCACACCCTTCAATATATAGTGAACCCTATTAGTTAATCCTAATTAACTCATACACATAAATACATATGATTTCAATTGGCTTGTAACAACCTAACAAAAATAAAGAAATAGTAATTATTGGTAGCATAATGTTAGAATTAAGTGCACTTGAATTTTAGACAAGAAATCAATGGTAATAGTGCAACGTAAATAGCTTATATGTTCATACATTTTCATTAGGCCTATTGTCGTCACACCTATTTATCATTTGTACACTCCCAAAATAATTTTCTAAGTCGTAAATCCCAATATCTATCGGTGTTGAATTCATCATTGCCTCATGAACTATTTCTCATGTGAATTTAGAGGTGTTAAGAAAGAAAGCGCCTAAGGTAAGGGTATTTCTCCATGCAGAGTTAGGCTACATATTAAATTAGCGGTTCGTAGGATATTGATATGATGTCTGGATGTCTTAAAGAAAAATGTTGATTTTATTTTTGTCGTAAAGAAATTAACTATATTGTTTTGATTGTTTCTTTTGAGTAATACATCTATCTTGATGAACTTAATTATAGAGTTCTATTTTTATTATTATCCCTTGATAAATTTGTTTGTAGTTAAAATATTTAACACCTTACGTGTTTTAGAGTACTTAATTATAAAGTGATAATTTTTATGATGATATCATTAGTAATATGTTTGTTATGATGTATTTGATATTAAATCTTGACTTTTTCAGTGTTTTAAATTTAAAATTTGACTTTTATAAACAATATATGTGTCATGAGAAAATTGATTTATTGAAATGTATTAATATATAGTTCATTTTTATAAAGCGGAAGACTTTATAGTGAAAGGACTAAAATTTCTATTGTTATTGTATTCTTGATAATATGAGTTTTAATTTTTATCAATAACAAGTTGTCAAATCGAATCTTATGGATTATTAAAATGAAAGTGATGATTTTAAGATATTTGTTCACGTGCATTTTTGATGTGTTGAAGTTATTGAGCTCTAACTATGAACATCCATGAAAATATAAATTTGATGTCTTATGTGATTAAAAAATGTAATCTGAAATATTTTGTCTTTGTGGTTGCCTAAGTGATTGGTGATTTTTTTTTAAATATTGTAATATTTGTGGTTGCCTAAATGACTGGTGATTTGTGTTTTAAATATTATTATCTTTTTGGTTGCCTAAGTGACTGATGATTTGTGTTTTAAATGTTGTAATCTTTGTGATTGTCTAAGTGACTGGTGATTTGTGTTTTAAATATTGTTATATTTGTGGTTGCCTAAGTGGCTGGTGATTTGTATTTTAAATATTGTTATCTTTGTGGTTGCCTAAGTGTCTTGTGATTTGTGTGATTTTCTAAGTGGGTGGTAATATGTACCTTTTGAGCATCATTATCATTTCATGACATATCATATGTATCTTTGTGGACGCATGTGTGGCTGGTATAATTTTTCCCCATTGGTATAGGTGACTTCTGTGTGGACGCGTGTGTTACTGATTATATCCAGATCATATATCTTTAGGAGCACACATAACTTGCATATATTTTGTTGTTATTTTTATTTTGATCTAATTATTTGCTCTACGATTGATACTTGATTTATTTATATACATTTTATGACTTTTGATACATCTTTGAGAACTATGAAAGAATCAATTTCTTTAAATCTTTTATTACAGAAAGATTTTATATTCATATTTTATGTCTGTTAATCTATTATTTGGTTTAATTTTTGTTGTAGGATGAACTGATCTCTTACACCAACATTTAGGTACTAATGATCTCAAACAGTTGCATGAATAATGTTTGATTGGTGCACGCACGTGAGAAAATGAGACTTTTACTTAAAAATAATATTTTCTATTACTAAAATTTTTTTGGTACATTGTAAAGTTATTTACTTTTCATCCTTAACTTTTAATATAAATGCGGAAATGAGATTCTATTTGCTAGTAAATAATTAAATGTCATTTATTTTAGTCAACCTTACTTCTTTTGAATTTCACTTAAAGAGATTTTATTTTATTTTGGAGTATAAATGAATATCGATCTAACAATGAAAATATTAATTTTGCAAATAAATGAATAAATAATATTTTAGTAAATTGCATTACGTTCTTTTACAAATAAAAGTATATATCAAGTCATTTTCTGATGTATCTTCAAACTATTACATGATGAACTACTCATAAGAAAAAAAATTATAGTTGTTTCTAAAAGAAAATAAATATTTTTAAGTAATCTTTGGAACAAAAATCTGGGGCGTTACAGAGTAGTTTCTTTGAATCTAATTATCTCAGTTTGTTCCTTGCCAAGTGTTAATGATATTGATGTAAAATCGAGAGGCTAAAACTTCTTTTAACTACATAACTTTGATTTCTCCATAGCACCAGGAGATACGTAAGAGCAAGATCAACTCTTGTCAAGCACAATAATAAAAACTTTTTTTCCTCTCTTTTTAAACACACTTTTATCTCCAAAAAGATCACATTTATAAAAAACAATTTATATTTATATTTAATATTAAAGAGAAATAAATATATTTAAGTTGATATAATTTTGCATAATTAATTATAGATAACCTTATTTTAACGGATGTCGTATGGTACTAACGTCTTCCCTACGCATAACTGACTCACAAACTCAAAATCTGGTTTCAAATACCATTTTTTATTTTTCTATATTTAAGAGTTTTCTAATACTTTCTCTATTTTTAAAATAAATTTTGGTGGAGACACCGTTGAATTCGAGGATAACTCAAAATTTTATGCCGTGTCACCTGTGATTGATCGGTTGATCCATGAGAGTTTATCCATGCTCGAATATATATTATGAAAACTTATATTTATTGTGAATTTTAATATATTTATTATAGATATTGAGTATTTGTCATATATTTTATAAATTTTTACTTTATAAATTATAAAGTTGATATAATTAAGTTGATATAAATATATTTAAGAGAAATAAATATATGACAAATACTCAATATATTTAATATAATTATTATAGATATTGAGTATTTGTCATATATAATTAAGTTTATATAATTAAGTTGATATAATTAAGAGAAATAAATATATTTAAGTTGATATGATTTTGCATAATTAATTATAGGTAACCGTATTTTAATGGATGTCGTAGGGTATTAATGTTTTCCCTACGCATAACTGACTCCCAAACTCAAAATCTGGTTTCAAATAACATTTTTTATTTTTCTATATTTAAAAGTTTTCCAATATTTTCTCTATTTTTAAAATAAATTTTGATAGCGACACCGATGAATTCGAGGATAACTCAAAATTTTATGTCGCGGCACCTGTGATTGATCGGTTGATCCATATGAGATTTTATTGATGCTCGAATATATATTATGAAGACTTATATTTATTGTGAATTTTAATATATTTATTATAGATATTGAGTATTTGTCATATATTTTATAAATTTTTACTTAATTATATTTTATAAATTTTTACTTAATTATATTATAGATATTGAATATTTTAATATATTTCTATTTTTTTAATTATATTATCATTTATTTATTGAACAGTTTGACCATAATTCAACCGGTTAAACTATTTGAATAATGATCTAAAGCTCTCCCCGATTTGACCTCCAGTTCAATTTTTAAAACATTAAGTTTTATATACTACTAGTAACTAGATTAATTTTATATTAATCAAAATAATTCAATTTATTTACTTAATTAAAAATACTTCTAAAATACTATAAACTTTATGTCACGACCCGAAATTTAAATTTCGTGACCGGCGCACAAGCTATACTCCTAGCCTCACAAGTCTATCAACTAACTTAACAATTAAACAACTAAACCGTTCTCTAACAATTTCAAAAATATATATATTCTTTTTACTCGAAATTTCGACAGAGTGTCCTCTGTAAACTAAACATTTCTAAATTTATAGAATCCCTGTTCAACTTCAATTCAGTCACAATTCAAAGAACATAATCTAATCGTTTAATACACTTTCCAAAAAAAAATTCTAGACTCCAAATAGCTGCAAATTACATTAGACTCGACATATTTTACAAAAAATGGTCCTCGATCAAAGAGGCCTACCAAAAAGAAATAGAGTCGAGAGTTGAGCCTACTAACAGCTTGCTACTCAGCTCCTTGCGAATCTGAAAAAAATAAACAACATGAAGGGGTAAGTCACAAAGACTTAGTGAGGAGACAACAACCACCATAAATTAGAAGGGAAACACAAAAAGGCACGAATAATTGTTTTACAATCGGACGACAGTTATCTTAAACAATATTACTTAAAAATCTAAAAAAAAATTCTAAATTAAATATATCCACATATATAGTCATTAGACTTATAATTTAACCGTTCGACAACAATACTAAAAATCACTTAAAAACTAAGCGAAATCAAAATGAACGATCTTAAAATCAAAATAAAATCAAACAAGTAACAAATACAAATTTTTTTTAATCAAGAGGCGGCTTTATCTCATTGATAGCCCTTTCCTCCTAAGGGTGGTCTTTCCCTTAGGGGCGGCTTCATCTAACGGATGACCCTCTCCTCTCAATCCCGCAACGCATCATCACTTATCAATTAGGGAGCTCACATCGCGTTGATAGCCCTCTCCTCCTACGGATGACATTTCCCATAGGGGCGGCTCCATCTAACAGGTAATTCTCCCTAACCAAAACGAGGTAACTAGGTGCACCTAACGCAGTTAACGATTTAATAATTATAACAACGATTTCTCAAAGTACGTATTTACAATCATTTCATCACAATTCATGAAAAACATACTCAATCGCATAACAATTCAAGATTTAAATACTTTAACTCATACGTAAATCAAACTAATAACATATTATATAACAACGACCGTTAAATTAAATAATTGACGAAATCGAGATAAAATTCAAAGGTTGTGTTTCCCAAATTTTTCAATAAATACTTTGATATAAAAAACATGTAAAATAATAATAATAGCATTATATAAAAATATATGACGATGATCGTCGTCAACTCACTATTATGGAGAATCGTCTAAATTTGCTCTTCAACAACTCTCAGAGTAGCCGGCAGGGTCTCAGTTGACAAATCTGAGTATCAAAAATATTTCCAAGACTTTAGAAAAATTTATTCTAAAGTTTAGCTAACTCTAGGAAACCATCAAAATCATTTAAATATACTCTAAGCACAAAAATAAGATTTTTACTCAAAACTATATTTTTCTATGAATTCATAATAGGATTAGAGTTGTGCATTTACCTCAATGAGTCTCAATAAACAACTCTCAAGAGATGGGTACCCCTTTTCCTTCCTTAGAACACAGACCCTAACCCAAAAATCTCAACCAAAAGAATTTGTAGGAGTTTGAGAAAATTATGCTTGTGGGAATGTTAAATCCCTTTTAAGGGTTGAGGGTTTAAGTCATAGAGTGAGAAGAAACAAGGAGAAGGGAAGGAAAAGAAAGGGAAACAAAAGCAACAAAAATGGGGGAGGGGAGTGTTTGGCCGAGAGAGAGAGAATAAATAAGAGAAAATGAGGGAGTGAGATGGAAAAAGAGTGAGAGTGAGTGGGGCTGAGTTTGTTTTTATTTATTATTATTAATTAATTATTATTATTATTATTATTATTATTATATATACTTATTATTATTAAAAAAAAATAAATAAAGACGGGCGTGTCAATCTCCTCCCCTTATAAAAATTCGTCCTCGAATTTATTTCACTTTCTATTCATTTAATAAATACCACTAACCTTGAGTTTCAACATAAGTGTGGGTACTTTGCACGGATGACTTCTTCGGTTTCCCAAGTAGTTTCTTCACCGGATGGACCACGCCAAAGGACTTTTACTGAAACGATATCCTTTGAGCGTAAATGTCTCACTTGGCGATCTAATATAGCTACTGGATGTTCAACGTATGATAGACTTTCAGCTAATTGTACGTCTTCATGATTAATCACATGAGACGGGTCATGAAAATACTTCTGAAGCATCGAAATATGAAAAACTGGACGAACTCTCGAGAGGTCCGATGGAAGTGCCAAGCGATACGCTACTAGTCCGACTCTCTCTAAAACTTCAAATGGCCCAATGAACCTTAGGCTTAGTTTCCGCTTTTTACCAAACCGCAACACTCCTTTCATTGGTGAGACTCGTAAAAATACATGTTCCCCCACTAAAAACTCTAAGGGACGACACCTCTTATCAGAATAAGATTTTTGCCTACTTTGAGTTGTCACTAAGCGATCGCGAATCAATTTTACTTTTTCAATGGAATCTTGAACCAATTATGGACCGACTAATTTAGCTTCACCAACTTCAAACCATCCTATCGAAGACCTACACCGTCTTCCGTACAAAGCCTCGAACGGAGCCATTTGAAGACTAGATTGATAACTATTATTGTATGCAAATTCCATCAAGGGAAAATGTTGATCCCAACTACCCCCAAGATCCAAAACACAAGCACGAAGCATATCTTCCAATATTTGTATAGTACTTTCAGATTGACCATCTGTTTGAGGATGAAAAGCGGTGTTAAGCTTCAAACGAGTTCCTAATGAATTTTGGAACGACTTCCAAAATTGAGCAGTAAATTGAGCCCCACGATCAGAAATAATAGACACTGGTACACCATGCAAAGAGACAATTTTATCTAAATAAAGTTTAGCATATTGAGATGCAGTATAAGTAGTCTTCACAGGCAAAAAGTGTGCAGATTTGGTCAACCGATCTATAATCACCCACACCGAGTCATAACCCCTTTGGGTTCGTGGTAATCCTGTGGCAAAATCCATAGCGATGCCTTCCCACTTCCATTCAGGTATTTCAACAGGTTGAAGTAACCTCGCAGGCTTTTGGTGCTCAGCCTTTACTTGTTGATACACTAAACACCTAGAGACAAAATCTGCTACGTCTCTCTTCATCCCTTCCCACCAATACAATTCTCTCAAGTCTTGATACATCTTATTAGAACCTGGGTGAATAGTATAAGAAGAATGATGAGCCTCCTCTAAATGTTTTCTCCTTAAGCCACCAACATTTGGGACACACAGTCGAGCCTTCAATCTCAGCACACCATCAGAATCAACTGAAAAGTCTGAAATTTTACCATTCTGAACATTATTTACCATATTCACCAAGTATGGGTCTTGACTTTGAGCTTCCTTGATATCATCAACTATGGTTGGACGAATTTGTACGTGGGCTAAAAATAACTTCGAATGACCAAGTTCCAATTGAATTCCACTTTCCACAACTTCTTGAAATTATTTAACTATTGGCCTCTTTCCAATCTTGTCTATTGCCTCCTTTTTCCTTCTGCCGTTGCTCAATCAAAAGGGCTAAACTCAAAACCTCAGCAAAAGTTGAACAATTTGACCCAACAATGATGTCAGTTCTACTGCTCTTACCTCAGAACAACCCAATGCTCTCCAAAGCCGCTCCAGACTATCAATGAATTGTTGTGGATCCTCAGTTGCACTAGACCTAGAAAAAGTAGGGGGTTTAAGCTTCATGAAGTCTGGTAAAGTAACCTCAATACCCCCCGTTGCAACAGTTGTCTGATGCTCAACTTGTCTAACCTCTTGTTGACCATTGACATTTTCATGCCTTTGATCACCCTCATGTTGTTATCCGACGACAACCCCAACAAGTTGTTGCACAACCTGTTGTAATCCCTGCAGACCAGCAGCAAACTCTTCCATGGTTGGATTCTCGCGCCTCCTTCTAGGTACCTCAACATCAGCATTCAAACCAAGTCCGCCAACATTAGCTCTACGCCTATTTCAAGCACGAACTGAAACACGGCCTCGTTGACAAACGCCTTGAGCTTGAGAAATTGATTCATGAACAATTTCCCTTATAGTAGGATTCCTAGTCTTGGGTGGCATTCTCACCTATTCAAAGACCAATGGTCCAAAAATTTAATAAGACGACAAGAAATTGTGGAGAGGTAGTGATGATGAATTTAACCACAAATTCAGACAATAGATGAGACTCTCACAGAGTGCTAATAGCCCTTATAAGAAAGTTGTGCCCGAGTACACAATTTACTGACAAGAATCTATTATCACCCTATGTTTGCAGCTATTAGGACCTACGACCGAGCTCTGATACCAACTTTGTCACGACTCAAAATTTAAATGTTGTGATCGGCACACAAGCTATACTCCTAGCCTCGCAAGCCTATCAACTAACTTAACAATTAAACAACTAAACCGTTCTCTAACCATTTCAAAAATATATATATATATATATATATACTTTTTACTCGAAATTTCGACAGAGTATCCTCTGTAAACTCAACATTTCCAAATTTATAGAATCCCTGTTCAACTTCAATTCAGTCACAATTCAAAGAACATAATCTAATCGTTTAATACACTTTCCAAAAAATATTTCTAGACTCCAAAATAGCTGCAAATTACATTAGACTCGACATATTTTACAAAAAATGGTCCTCGATCAAAGAGGCCTACCAAAAACAAATAGAGTCGAGACTTGAGCCTACTAACAGCTTGCTACTCAGCTGCCTGCGAATCTGAAAAAAATAAACAACATGAAGGGGTAAGTCACAAAGACTTAGTGAGGAGACAACAACTACCATCAATTAGAAGGGAAACACAAAAGGCACGAATAATTGTTTTACAATCGGGTGGCAATTATCTTAAACAATATTACTTAAAAATCTAAAAAAAAAATTCTAAATTAAATATATCCTCATATATAGTCATTAGACTTATAATTTAACCGTTCAACAGGAATATTAAAAATCACTTAATAACGAAGCGAAATCAAAATGAACGATCTTAAAATCATCATAAAATCAAACAAGTAACAAATACAAATTTTTTTTAATCAAGAGGCGGCTTTATCTCATTGATAGCCCTTTCCTCCTAAGGGTGGCCTTTCCCTTAGGGGCGGCTCCATCTAACGGATGACCATCTCCTCTCAATCCCGCAACGCATCATCACGTATCAATTAGGGAGCTTACATCGCATTGATAGCCCTCTCCTCTTACGGATGACATTTCCCATAGGGGCGGCTCCATCTAACAGGTAACTCTCCCTAACCAAAACGAGGTAACTAGGTGCACTTAACGCAGTTAACGATTTAATAATTATAACAACGATTTCTCAAAATACGTATTTACAATCATTTCATCATAATTCATGAAAAACATACTCAATCGCATAACAATTTAAGATTTAAATACTTTAACTCATATGTAAATCAAACTAATAACATATTATATAACAACGACCGTTAAATTAAATAATTGACGAAATCGAGATAAAATTCAAAGGTTGTGTTTCCCAAATTTTTCAATAAATACTTTAATATAAAAAACAAGTAAAATAATAATAATAGCATTATATAAAAATATATGACGATGATCGTTGTCAACTCACTGTTATGGAGAATCGTCTAAATTTTCTCTTCAACAACTCTCAGAGTAGCCGACAGGGTCTCAGTTGATAAATCTGAGTATCAAAAATATTTCCAGGACTTTAGAAAAATTTATTCTAAAGTTTACCGAACTCTAGGAAACCATCAAAATCATTTAAATATACTCTAATCACAAAAATAAGATTTTTACTCAAAACTATATTTTTCTATGAATTCATTATAGGATTAGATTTGTGCATTTACCTCAATGAGTCTCAATAAACAACTCTCAAGAGATGGATACCCATTTTCCTTTCTTAGAACACAAGCCCTAACCCAAAAATCTCAACCAAAAGAATTTGTAGGAGTTTGAGAAAATTATGCTTGTGTGGATGTTAAATCCCTTTTAAGTGTTGAGAGTTTGAGTAATAGAGTGAGAAGAAGCAAGGAGAAGAGAAGGAAAAAAAGGAGAAAAAAAAAATCAACAAAAATGGGGGAGGGGGAGTGTTTGGTCGAGTGGGAGAGGGAGAGAGAGAAGAAATAAAAAAAAAATTCAATTTTTAAAACATTAAGTTTGATATACTCACTAGTAACTAGATTAATTTTATATTAATCAAAATAATTCAATTTATTTACTTAACCAAAAATACTTCTAAAATACTATAAACTTTACAATAGTTTTTTGACGAATTAATCACACGCATGTCAAAACCGAGCAATTATTAGTCATTCTAAAAGTGCTATTTGAACAACTACTTCTTCTAGACTACTCTTCTGGTTGCCTCAATTTTTGGGTTGAGGGGTAAATTCGTAACTTTCTTATTGACATGCATTTCTCAAATTTGGTTTGAATTGCTGACTTTTAAAAAGTTTGATCTAGTAACTACTTCAATTTGTTATTTGGATTTAGCTCATTTTAAGTGAGTAATTGTCAAATTGTAAAAATCAAATTTGTAATTTTTTATGGGATATTATGTGATATCAATGATTGATTTGTTGATCAGAGATCAATATTAATCACTTTATACTTCAATGTAATTTGCTCACTTTAAAGAATGAAGAGGTGAATTCTAGTTATTATTTAGAAAGGTTGCTCATCTGCCTTCATGTTTGTTCATCCACCTCCAAATATACTATTGTATGCTAGGATTCTGTTGTATTTTATTTAATTTTACACTACCCAAAGATTGGATATGATTAAAAGTCGTTAAAATGAGCAAACATGGAGCTGGATGAACTATTGCCCATTATTTATATGGTAAACCGCCATTTTAATCATAGAAAGTATAAGATGATGTCACATTGATTTTTGACTCAGTCAAAAACTCAAATAAATCATCAAATCATCAGAATAGTTGCCGAAAGATACAACTTACCATCATAAAAGTTTTTGAAAAATACAACTTACGTCAAAATAGTTCCTGATTGAGGATTGAACTAACTGATGTTTTAATGATTTTATGATTAATTTCAAAAACTAGAATGGTAGTTTAGCCTTGTTTATAATATAACATAGTTGTAAGAGTCAATGTGATAAACAACTTTTTGATCAAAATTTTATTGTTGATTTGCAGAGATTGATAGATGATAAGAGATTTCAAGACAACCTCAAATTTTATTCCTAGAGGAATAGATAAAGAGTATTGTAGTACCCCAATTTTGTCCGACCATTTAAAAAAATTCAAAAAATAATACGTCATAACAATGTCCTTAATTTTATATATTTACTCACATTTTATTGTACTAAAAAATTTCAAAAAAAAAAATCAAAATTAAACTCTTAAATCTACTCCAATAATTGAACTTACATTCTCATTGATGTTTTAACAAAGTGTCCAATTTAAATCATAAAAAGTAACAATAACTAACAAACAAATAAAAATATTGTTTTTGGTAGAAATAGTACAAGTTTTCCTCCTCCACATTTTAAGCTTCCATGTTTCTCTCCTTTTGAATATTCACCAACTTTGCACTCCATCAAACTTTGCACTCTATCAAACTTTGCACTCAAACAAACTTTGCATTCCATCAAAAAATAGAAGTCCCATCTTCATAAAACTTTGCACTCCATCAAACTTTGCACTCAACCAAACTTTGCATTCCATCAAAAAATAGAAGTCCCATCTTCACCAACTTTGCACTCCACCAAAAAGTAGAAGTCTCATCTTCAATTGTCACTCTATAATTTATGCAAAAATATAGAAAAACCGGAACTCAATTTATCGACTAGACGCAATGATTCATCCTTGTAGCCTATAAATTGAGAACCAAAATTTAGTTTGAAAAGAGTTTTGATTTTCCTAAAAAATTATAATAGAGAAAATAGAGTTCTTTTTTGCTTCTAAGATCAACAAAGAAAACCACAATCTTCTTAAAATGTAGAAAGTTAGAGAGAGCATGAGCCACACATCACCATCTTCATCATCATTTGCAATCCCTTAGGAAACCATCATCAAATCGAACTCCGCAAATGACCACCACGAGCACTACCGTCATAGAGTCCACACAGCCACCACCGTCAACTTCGACCACAGACGAACCACCACCGCAAGCAACTCCCCTTTCGTTGTCTTTTTTTGTGAGTTTGTTCTCTCTAACTCTCTCTCTCTTAACAATGAAGCTTATTTCTCTCTATGTGTATTTGTTTATTTAAAAAAAACATTTACAATAAATAAATATTAGATTAATTAGATGTGACATCTTTTTAATCTTTGAGTTGTTAAAACACAAGTTGTACCACTTGGTGGCTTTAAAACTCAATTTTAAAATCGAAAATAATAAAAGATATTTTTAAACTGAATAACTAGATGAGACATCTTTTTACTCCTTGAGTTTTTGATACACGAGTTGTACAACTTCATAGTCTTATAACTCATTTTTTTTCAAAATAATTATTCAAATCAAATAAACTATTTCTTTTTTTTTTCTTCCCGTCAAAACAACTCTTTTTTTATCAACAACAAAACATAATTTCTTTAAAAGCAATCAACACATCCGCATTTTCTACCCAAGAACTGCGTAGCTTTGATTTCTCCATCGCACCGGGAGATACGTAGGAGTAAGATCACACTCTTGTCAAGCACATTAATAAAATAAAATAAAATAAAATTTATCTTCTCTTTTTTAAGCACACATTTAATTTAAAAACCAATTGATATTCATATTTAATAGTAAGGAGAAATAAGTATATTTAAGTTAATATTAATTTTGTGCAATTAATTATATGTAACATTTTTTTAACGGATGTTGTAGGGTGCTAATACCTTCCCTATGTATAATCGACTCCCGAACTCAAAATTTGGTTTCAAAGATCATTTTTTATATTGTTTTGGTTTTAAGGATTTTCTAATATTTTTTCTATTTTAAAATAAATTTTGGTGGCGATTGAATTTGAAAAACACTCGAAATTTTAGGCCGCAAAAAGTATGTGTGGTAGTGATGATCCTAACAAATTCACATTTAAAATCTCACATGTAGAAAAAAATATTTCGCATTATTCAGATAATTCCCCAAACTTAATTTCGCTTTTGTTGATTCGGTTCTAGAGTTTCTTTCTAAGCTATTTTTGTCTTCTCAATTTGATGATTACGAAAACAATGTTGTTTTTTTCCTCGGAAGCTATTCTACTTTTAGGTGCTTTTTCTTTTGTGCATTCTTTATCTGAAAATACTAAAAGATTGTGCTTGGATAATTGGAAATGTATTGTAATCAAGATGGCAGAATATTTTTTAGTTACTTGATAAAGATTTAGTTCTCTAATTTCTCAACAAAAACTTATTTATAGTTAATGTTAAAATTAAATATTTACCATTTAACTTCATTGAGATAAATATTTGCAATCATATATTCGTTTGTTACTATGTAGCAATAATGTCGTTGCATGATGTAATAAGATCGAATAGAGTTAACATATGCAATATATCATTGACTAAATCGTAGGTTTGTTATTTCCATTTATATCTCAAATTCATATTCATGATTATATATACAACTTATCGTGTAACTAGATGGGTAATCTCCCTCTTCGTTTTGGACAAAATACTAATGAACACATCTCACAAAATAAAATAAAAAAATAGAATTAAAAATTTGAAAATAAAGTTTAATTTTGAAATTAAATTTATATTGTATATTTGAAAATTTAGTAATTGAAAGCTAATAAATTTGTTTGAACTGAACAATACATAAACTTATAAAAAATAATATATTATATATTATACACAAATATAATATACATTATACACATATGTTAAGAAAATATAATATTATGCATTTATGCAATATATATAAATATTATTGAAAATATAGTATTATGCATTATACATTAAAGATATATGCGTAGATCATACACTAAAAAGAATAGAGATAGATTTTGGTTGGTACATTACAATATTACTTCTTAAAACTTATTTACTCGATAATAATACACAACTATCAACATATAATTGTCAATTTGATTTATGTTTCTATGATGATGTAGGCTTAGTTTGATCAGAAATAGTAGATAGAGGATAACCTAGCTACTAGTTGGAAGTAGAAAGTTAAGGTCTAAAAAAGTATCTTACTTAATTAATAATAAGTAATATCTCCAGAAAAATTAAAACTTTTATTTAATAAAAATGTTTTATATTCTAGTATTTTTTTAAATTAAAAATAATAAAATTTTATCTAAAATTAATATTATTTCAATAAATATTAAATTAATTGAATTTATTATCAATTAATATTATATGATATCGATTATATAAATTTAATAAATAATTTTATATTCAGGTATTTAAAAAATAATTTTTGATAATTTGTTTTAGTAATTTTATTAAAATATCATTATAGAATTTAAAATGCCTAAACATAAATGACATAAAAACTAATGTATTGGATCGACCCGAAGAAAAAAAAAATCGAATTGTTTATCAAATAAAATATTGAGTGTTATGTAATATAAATGACATAAGTAATATTTCAAATTAATATTTATGTTTTTCAATAAAAATATGGAGGATAAAAACGAGATAAAAGATGTTGCGCTACAAGCTGTAAACAGAAACACTAGTTGAATCATCATATGAAAAAACATTATAATAATTTATGATAGAACGACTATTACCAAAAATTTCTACTTGATCATAAGAGTTTATTAAACTTGTAAAGTATCTTTATAAACTTGTAAATTTCTACTTGATCATAAGAATTTATTTTGACTTTACTCACGAATATTTCGTAAGTAACATAAAATTATCCACGGATTACTCACGGACACGAGTTCATAGATAATTGGCTCGTAAGAATTTTTTACCGACGGAAAAGCTTTGAATAATGTATACTTACTACATTTATGTGGATAATATTACAAGGTAATAATATTATGCAACTATTAATACATTCTCTTTGAGATACCATAATTATCGTATTTGATTATTTTATTGAATAAGAAAAATACTATAGGTATAAAAAAGAAAGTAATGATTTTATTAAATTATATATTGAAAATGATTGAGCATGGTATTGATTAGATGATACAGTTAAAATAATTAAAATTATATTAAAAATTGAAAATTTTCATGTTCTATAGTTTTCTTCAATGTGACTTACTACTCTGAAATAAAATATGAACAAAAAAGATATTTAAAAAGTTATGTATTTGATTTTAATTTTTAATCAAATACATCAATTATTTTTACACTATTTTGTTTATATTTTTTCGGATAGAGTATGTTATTGGGTTTATTTGCTTAAATTTTTTTTAAAAATACCTCTGACTTTATATTATTATGAATAATTTTTATGATAACTTACTTTAAAATAGTATAAGTTGTTTTAGACTAATTTGTTAGTAGTGAAAAAAAAGAGAAATTTTGACATTTAATAACTTAGATATTTATTATTAGAAATTTTAATATGATAAAAATTAATTTTTTTAAAAAATATATCTTTAATTTCAAATATAATTTTTGTGAAGAACTTCTCAAAATAACTTTTTATTTTAATCATTTTTTAAAATTTTATTATAAAAAAATTATAACAAATAGATGAAATAGTTAAAATAATATTTTAAGATAAATTATTTAAACAAGTTTTGCATTTAAAACTTTGTTTTTAAAATTATTTTTTAAAATATTATAACAAAAAAATAAATACTACAGAAATCATTTAAAAAAATATTAAACAAATGGACGTCCACTAGATCCTCGGTAATTATTGGTAGAAAAATCCTTAGAAAAATGTAGAATTCAATTATGTGGACTAAAATTCTGTTTGGGGACTTTCAATTTAGGCTATTTTTTTCCAATACCCCCCTTTCTCAAATTTATATACCAATATACCCCCTTTTCAAATTTAAACACCAAAATGTCCCTTTTTTTTTCAAATTTTTTCCCTTACAAGTCGCCCTTTGGAATGGCGACTTCCTTAAGGAAGGCCAACTCCCAAATGGCGACTTCAAACTGATTTTTTTTTTAAAAAAAAAAAAATTCAATTTTTTTTCGTTTAATTATATATATAAATTAATTATTATAATTCATAAAAATACATAAAAAATAAATAAATAGAAATTTAAATTATGAAAAAATTTTAATAAATCCAAATGGGCATTTGTTAAATAATTTTTTTGTTAAAAAATATATTTTAATTTTTATTGAAATAACAAAAGTAATATATATATATATATATATATATATATATATATAAGTAATATAATTCATAAAAATAGATAAATAAAAATTTTAAATTATGATAAAATTTTAGGAAATTCAAGTTCGAAATGTCAATTTTTAAAAGGTTAGTTTTTTGTAAAAAATAAT
>NC_021164.2:1368676-1370438 GCF_000331145.2 Cicer arietinum
ACAAATAGAAATTAGGATAGCAAATTTAAATTACAATAAAACTACACAAATAGAAATTATGATAATTGACTAGAGCTGGCTGTAACATTTGGACAATGTTTTCGAGTATGGCCAGTTAATCGACATAATCCACATTTTCTCGGTACTTTTTCTTTAACGTCCATTTCAGTTCTAATACGGGTACTATTTGGACGACCTTTTTTATTTCTCTGCATTTGAGGATTGTGATACAATGTTTCACCTTCATATGTGGGCCAATATCCTTCATTAGGTATAGGTGGAAACTCTTCTTTGTAGATGTTAAATACATTAACAACCTTGTACACGTCAGATATAAGCACTAAATAGTTTTGACGAGCATAAGAACATGCAGCTATGGCATGTGAACAAGGAATATGTATAGCTTGAAATTTTCCACAATCACACCATTTTCTTTGAAGGTTGACTTCGAAATGACCAATTGGTCGCACCTCTCTTGGGTTTACTGTTTCATGCACCATGAAAGAATAATAATTTCGGTCGAATTGCATGACTTGGTGAGTATTAGATTTATCAACTTCACATTTAATCTTGTTCATGCAATCGTCTGTGTATACTCGACCAGAAGCTAATGATACCTGATGTTGTTGTCCCCTTTCTGCATATAAAACTCTCAATCTATAGAATGTTGATTGTACCAAAGCAGTGATTGAGAGATTGCGTGTATCCTTGAGCACTGCGTTGATGGACTCGGAAACGTTTTTGTCAAGTGTCCCCATCGTCGACCTTGAGAATAAGCCATAGTCCATTGTTCTGGGGGGATATTATCGATCCATCTTAAAGCCTCTGGATTTTCCATCTTGATTTCATTGTAAGAAATGATGTAAAAATTATCAAATATGATTAAGTGATAAATGGAAAATATACTAAGAAGAATTAGATCATTACACATACAAACGAGTTTTCTTTGAAGTCTCTTGTCCTTGAATTCTTTCATGAAATTTTGTGCAATGTGTCGGATGTCGTACAGTGTGTTGACGAAGGATCATGCCGACCATTATTTGGATTATTATAGGCACTCTTAATGGATTCGTGCCTATCTGAAATCAAACAAATGTCGACTTGAGGTGTTACATACCTTCTTAGATTTTTCAAAAAAAAGCTCCAAGCACCCCCTGTCTCACCTTCCACAAGTGCATAAGCAATGGGAATTGTATTTTTGTTTCCATCTTGTGCAACAGCAAGCAAAAGAGTCCCCTTGTACTTTCTGTACAACCAAGTTCCATCCACTGAGACAAATGGTTTACAAAATTTAAACTCAGATATGCACGGAGGGAAAGCCCAGAATAATCGTTTGAAAATTTTTGACCCCTGCAATAGAGTATTATCAGGATATGCAATTGATACTTCCATTTCCACAATAGTTCCTGGAAGAAATTTTTGCATAGTCAACAACCACCTTGGAAGGTCATTGTAAGACTTTTCCCAGTTCCCATAAATCGTTTCGATAGCTTTGTTCTTTGCCATCCATGCCTTTCTGTAAGTGATTGTATAGTTGTATCGTTCCCGAATATGTGCAATGACCACCTTCACTTTAATTGATGGGTCAGCTTTTAAAAGAGACTTTATGCTTTCGCATATGATGTTAGAGTCGAGCTTGGTATGATCCTGTGACATAGAAGAATTTGCGCAATTGTGGGGCCCTTTCAAACGACCAATCACCCATTGGTTACTTTTTTGACTTAACGAAGCCCTACATTTGAACAAGCATTATGGATTGACA
>NC_021164.2:1378282-1380561 GCF_000331145.2 Cicer arietinum
CAACCATTATTTGGATTATTATAGGCACTCTTAATGGATTCGTGCCTATCTGAAATCAAACAAATGTCGACTTGATTCGTGTCTCCAAGCACCCCCTGTCTCACCTTCCACAAGTGCATAAGCAATTGGAATTGTATTTTTGTTTCCATCTTGTGCAACAGCAAGCAAAAGAGTCCCCTTGTACTTTCCGTACAACCAAGTTCCATCCACTGAGACAAATGGTTTACAAAATTTAAACCCAGATATGCACGGAGGGAAAGCCCAGAATAATCGTTTGAAAAGTTTTGACCCCTGCAATAGAGTATTATCAGGATATGCAACTGATACTTCCATTTCCACAATAGTTCTTGGAAGAAATTTTTGCATAGTCAACAACCACCTTGGAAGGTCATTGTAAGACTTTTCCCAGTTCCCATAAATCGTTTCGATAGCTTTGTTCTTTGCCATCCATGCCTTTCTATAAGTGATTGTATAGTTGTATCGTTCCCGAATATGTGCAATGATCACCTTCACTTTAATTGATGGGTCAGCTTTTAAAAGAGACTTTATGCTTTCGCATATGATGTTAGAGTCGAGCTTGGTATGATCCTGTGACATAGAAGAATTTGCGCAATTGTGGGGTCCTTTCAAATGACCAATCATCCATTGGTTACTTTTTTGACTTAACGAAGCCCTGCATTTGAACAAGCATTGTGGATTGACACATTTAATTACATACCTGTATTGATCAGATTTCACAACACGGTAATTGAGGGAGTGTTTTATGTGATAATGCTTAATTGCAAGTTGACAATCTGGTTTGCTATTAAACTTCATTCCAATCTCAAGAGATGCATCTAATGGAGGTGGTTCATTAGATTGCATATCAAATTCGGAGGATTGGTAAGTATTATCCAAATTTAGATTACACATATGGAATGGTGGATCATATGTTAGCTCTAGATCGTCATCATTGTCGTTGTCACCTTCATCGTCCTCGTCTTCATCAAAGTATGTTTCTTCTTCACTCTCTTCACTTATTTCTTGTTGATCAAAATCGGTCATATCACCTAGTGGAATATATGGTTCAAGTTGAGATGGTTCAGGTTCAAATGTTTTGGCCTGGTCAAAGTATGGTTCGGGTTGGTATGAGTCGGGCTGGTAAGATTCATTATTTTGAAAAGAATAAGTGTTTTGTGTTTCAAAATGGTATTCAGGGTGAGGTGTGGTTGAGGATGATGGTTGACCAATATCGTATAATGGATTACCATCCTCAAATGTGACATATAACTCGATAGATCCGAGTTGCGGCCACTGTTTATGAACATCAAACATGAGTTCAACATCTTCGTCGTCTTCAACATTTAACAACTCATAATGAACTAGGCCTTGTCCAAATGAGATAGGGTGTCGAAAAATTATATTAGACACCTTTTGATTTTCTAACCTCAACTTTGCTTCAATTTTTTTCTTCAAGTAGGTAAGGTTGCATCCAAAATTAACTCGAATAGCTTTTTTTTCGTCGTTTTTGAAATATTTACCAATATCTTGTCTTTCACATATTTCACCATTGTAATAAATAAGAAAAACTTATATTTTTTGGTGCCATTGATATGAAAATCAGATATTGAGATTGAGATGAAATGCAATGGAAATAATATATCATATTTATAGACAACCAATTGTAATACATGCAATGTTGTAAAATACTTCCAACACTTGTCCAATCCCATTGAATTCCCTTGTGATAATTCAAAGCTTCTCCATTGCCATTCTGATGAGCTAGCCGTGCATGCATGCACACCTACAAATCGCCTTTCCCAAAGGCGACTTCATTAACAGCCCTTTGATAAGTCGCCATCCCAAATGGCGATTTCGTGACACCTACCGAAGCAAATCGCCATTCACAAAGGCGACCTTGGAAAACACTTGAGAAATCTCCTTTCCAAAAGGCGATTTAGGGAGAATCATAATATATTTCACGTTGGGAACTTGCTTGTGTTCAGCCTAGTTGTGTTCAGCCTTGTGTTCAGCCTAGTTGTGTATTGTCAAATCTAATCCTTGCATGCATAATATTTTATTGGTTATTCAAATTATTGTTTTGATTATAAATAGGCTAAGTCTATGATCATATTTCTTCACTCTTCCACTCTTAACAACTTCAATTTTCTTTATATTTTAACTATTTCACTATTAGTATTTCTTCCTTGGTATTTATATTTCATCTAAATGGCATTGTTATGGAATGATGATAATCACAGATCAGCGCTACACCACATTCAAAATTTTGTAAGTAATAC
>NC_021164.2:1382245-1427417 GCF_000331145.2 Cicer arietinum
ACGGGTTCACGCCAGAGGAACAATTTAATTTTGACAGTCAACAACCACATCAAGAAGACAACCGTCGACTATCATTTGCATCAAGCGAAGAGGAATTGTTGTATAACACGTTCAACAGTCGTCATAATACATCTGAGTCCGCTACCCAGTTACTGAATAATATGTGTCAACAAAACTTTCAAATTCAAAGCTTTGGGAATGCATATACTCCGTTGAATCAAATATCTAACTGGACTCAAGGTGGAAGTAGTTCTTCTGCAGCACTTCCACCTTGACATCCTCCACAGCAAGAAGACGAAGATCAAGAAGAAGAACAACAACAACAAGAAACTCGTGATGTACCAAGGCGTCGTCAAAATCCCGTACGTGTGATAAAACCTCGACAATGTGGTACTGGAGGCCACCTTCGACATTAATTATCGTAATGTAAAATTTGTGATGTTTTTTTATCAATTTGTGATGTTTTTTTTATGAATTACCATTCTTTTGTAAAATTTGTGATGTTATTTAATTAAATTATGTAATTTAAAGTTTTATCGTAATTTAAATTTTCTATTTATGTATTTTTATGTATTTTTATGTATTTTTATGAATTATAATAGTTTTAATGTTATATATATATAAATATATATATATATTATTTTAATTAAATTTTATTTTTTACAAAAAACTAACCTTTTAAAAAATGACATTTCGAACTTGGGTTTGCAAAAATTTAATCATAATTTAAAATTTCTATTTATCTATTTTTATGAATTATATATATATATATATATATTACTTTTTTTATTTCAACAAAAATTGAAATAATTATTTTTTACAAAAAACTAACCTTTTAAAAATTGACATTTCGAACTTGAACTTCCTAAAATTTTATCGTAATTTAAAATTTTTATTTATCAGTTGGAGGTCGCCATTTGGGAGTAGGCCTTCCTTAAGGAAGTCGTCATTTCAAATGGCGACTTGTAAGGGAAAAAAATTTGAAAAAAAAAGGGGTATTTTGGTGTTTAAATTTGAAAATGGGGTATATTAGTATATAAATTTGAGAAATGAGGTATTGGAAAAAAATAGCCTTCAATTTATGTACATTGTGGCAGCTTGAAACTACTATAAAAACAATTTAAATTTGTGACGGTCAAAATCTTTAAAAAAAAACACTATTGAAAATTTCTTAAAAATATAAATTTATGACGATCAAAATCGTTAAAAAAAACACTATTGAAAGTTTCTTACAGTCAAAATCTTCACAAAAGATTTTTTAAATTGCATAGATTTGTGAGGACATGAATCATTACAAAGTTGTTAAAGGCGCTATTAGTTTGTTGCAATCAAAACCGTAATTAATGTTAATAAAAAAAATTATTTTAATAATCAAGAACCCGTCAAAAGTTAGCAAACTTCTAAATGAAGGTGAAGAGATATCACACCATATGTATAATGTATCAACGGATGAAAAGAATAAATCTCCCTTGTATTCTTTCTAATTCCTCTCTAAGTAGCTGTACTTCAACCAAAATATCTTTAATTTTAGTTCAAAATTTGATGAAATTTCATTTTTTTTTTTTTGTTTATTTAAGTCACACAATGCATCAAGATCTCGTGGTGCAACAATTGTACCTGAAATCTATGATCATAAATGGTGTGGTGCGGCTTAAAAAAAATGAAACTTCGTCAAGTTTTGGACCAAAATTCTGTTTGGGATCAAAACTGGAGATAAACAAAATGGGTGACTACACGATTCAGCTAAAATAGGAGGACCAAAACTGCAATTAAGCTTATTCTTTAATAAGTAATTGAGTCCTTAAAGTGAGTTAATTTAATTCTTTAATTTAAAAAATAGCAATTTAGACTTTCAATAAAAGACACATACTTAGAAATATTTTTAAAATTTTGATTCATTCAAGATTATAGTGACATTGTGTTTCTGGTAAGTAGATTGGTTAGTGAGTTAAGAAATTTCAAACGAAATTTAAAAAAGT
Organism: Cicer arietinum; assembly: GCF_000331145.2. Classification (NCBI taxonomy): domain Eukaryota; kingdom Viridiplantae; phylum Streptophyta; class Magnoliopsida; order Fabales; family Fabaceae; genus Cicer; species Cicer arietinum. The sequence continues at coordinate 1,384,225 of NC_021164.2, forward strand.
AATCCCTAATTAAAATTCAAAAAATTAACATAACCATTAATATTTACTCTTAACAAATATTATAACAAAAATGTATTTGCAATTTTGAATTTTTATTATTATTTATGTTTAATTACAGTTTTGATCTATCTATTATTATCAATTTACATAGCCTTCCTATTTTAAAGTCAAAAGTTTTAATTCTTCTTTTAAATTTTTGAATTAATAAACGACGATTTCACATATTTTAAATATTGTGACTTACAATTCAATAATATAGAACCATTTAGATACATTAATTATTTATACGTCATTAATTAGATTAAAAATATGAAAGTTTTCTAAAATTAAAAGTTCAGTTTTCAATTTGATAGGTGTTAATCATTCTAAATCATCTTATCATATGTCATGTTATTTAAAATGTGCCACGTCATTATCTTTTAGTTACAAAATCAAAAGAAAAAATCAAAACTATCAACTTTTAAAATAAAAATAAAAATCAATTTTATGAATTAATAAAAATAGAAAAATTAAAACTACAGTTAAATCTATTATCTATTACAAAATTATTATGATGGTATCGTGTACTTATTTATTTATTACTAATGCGAAAGATATTCGACCAAGAGAATGATACTTTAACGTAGAAAACTAAAGAAAGCAACATGAAAAGCCTTTCTTTATGCTTCTTCTGTTCATAACCCTTTGCCAAGATGCAAAATGCATTATAGATAAGGATCTCGAATATTCAACTCTAGATTTTTGTTAGTTCCAAAAGCATCATTTAATTATCTTCTTCATATTGATGTATCCACATTCCACACAAGCAATGAAGCAACCATATGTAGGTTCATTATTTCATAGATAGGTTATAAATAAAAGTGTAATTTTAATAATTTAAAAAATAGTAAAACAAAATTTAATTTTTATAAAAAATTCTAAATTTGTTAGTCTCTAAAATCTTTTTTATTTACTTTTAGTTTCTATTTTTTTTTAAATTATAAAAAATTGATGATTTCAGTTATTAAAAAAGAATTTATAAAATTAAAATAGAGACTAAAAATGAATAAAAAAAATTTATAGACTACAAAGTCATAATTTTGTAAAAAAAAATATTTAATAAAAAAATTCACACTTATTTTATTATATTATAATACAAAAAACTGAGCTACTAAAAATTGGAGGCTCTGGATGATGCAGTGATGCATCATGAATATGTATTGTGAATCTAACATTACATCACATTTGTCAACAGAAAACCCAGTAACTTTTTGTTATAGTTTATATTAAGTTCTTTTTAAAAATAAAATAAAAAATAAAATAAAACTATAGTATAACATCTCTTCTGGTCACTAGTATTATATATGAAAAAAAATCTCAAATTCTGGTAATTATTATTATCAAAAGTTAATTATTTTTGAAATATTTCATAATATTACTTTGAAATATTTGAGAATAAATTGAGTAATATGAATCATTGATAAATAAATTAATTGTTGATATTTTTATATGCACATATATGATTAGAATAAATTGAGTAATATGAATCATTGATAAATAAATTAATTGTTGATATTTTTATATGCACATATATGATCAATAATTGATAGTTATAATATTATCTTTTAGAGAAAATTGTATTTACCTCTACTGATATCACCTTAAATAATACTAATATTCTATCTAATTTTAAAAAAGCATTCACCTCTCTTATACCCGTTAAAAAATTGTACATAACATTTATTTTCGGTCACTTTTTCAACTTTTAGTGTCATTTATCAAATAAACAATAGAATGCACACTCTGGTTGAGATACTAAGAATATAACCATACATTTCAAAACTGCAAATATCATATGTATAATCGTACATTTTCAAATTAAAATGAAAACTCTAATTGTATCATATAGTAAATGAAATGAATAAATGTAAGTGTGTCAAAAAAATTATTTAATGTAATTTGTTTTTGTGAGTACAAGAGGGATAAATATTTTTTCAAAATTAGATAAGTGTTAGTGTCATTTAAAAGTAATTTCGAGGGAGGTAAAATCAATTTTCCTTAATTTTAAATTTGTTCAATTTACCAAATTATTCAATTTAGATGAGATAAATCTATTATTTTAATAAACTATTAATTTAATTCAAAAGTTAAATGTTTAACAATTAAAAAAAGCAGTTTAGTAAATATGACATGTGTTTTACATTAAATTAAAACATTGACCATACTACCATATTTTTTTACTACTCCTATATAATGGCGGATCCTATATATTTAATGTGGGCTATGGTCCCACATAAAAACAATTTTTTTTTTAATACTATTATTTTTTATTTTAAATTTCCATAAAAACTTCTATCTCTAGAATTACTTGTAAAATTAGTTTCAATTTTACGTGTCGCAATTATAAACTATTGAAAAATATTTTTATACCACGACATTTGTAGAAAAATGGAATGTACAATTGCATGGAAAATAACTGCTGCATAATTTGTTAATTACATATATAAAATGTGCAATATTTGATAATGTTGATAATGAAAATTTATTAAATATTTTTAAAATATGAAATATCATTAAAGATAATTGTAATTTGAAGAAAATTTTACAAATTTTTAATTTATTTAGTAATCTACCGGTACTCTTAGAGTAACCATCAATATAGTTCTTTTAGTGTCATATTAATAAGTGTTTTGAGAAAAAAAATTAAATAAAAAAGTTTAATTTTTTAATTTTAAAGTAATAAAAACACAGTTCAAAATTATATATTTAAATTTAAATTTTTAACAAATATTTAAAAATACTTGTTAGCATTTTATTTATTTATTAGAGGGGGTATAATTTTAAATGGCGCTAAAAGGTGAAATTTAAAGTGTTGTAGACAGTATTTGGGAGATACCAAGAAAAAAGTCACGACATTTGATTCTTGGAAGAAAAAACACATAAAAAGTAACGAATTAGAGACCGTATAGTAATTGCGTGATTATGCTAATTAAATTAATTTCCTTTTTTTCTTTTTCTTTTGGAAACACTAATCGGCGCCGTTTGCTTAGCGTAATTCGAGGCCAATTTTTAAGGGATACTATCCCTCCAAATGGCGCCATTCACGCCTCTTCTTTTCAGGTCAAATTTTGGATTAAAAAAATAATCAAAGTTATATTAACATATAGAAAGTTTGATTTTCATGGAATGAGTATAATTGTGTCTTGTTACACTAGACTACACACAACTCAAATCAAGGAATATTGGAAAACTCGTTTTAAGATTTTAGCCATGATGGGAGCATAAGCTATATATCACATGAGAAACATAATGAGAAGATTAAGTCATGTGTGTTTTGAAATTTTTATGCTATATGGTCCTACATTTTTATTTCATTACATAATTATTGTTAATATGTCGTATTTGTCTTTTATTATTTTTACCTTTATTTAATAATGTTATTTTTTTTTACAAAAATTTATCAAAATTTTTAAACAAAATTCAAAAAATTAATTATTATGTTCAGTATAACGTAAATTTCATCAAATTTATAACTTAAATCTTTAAAAAACTCATATTTTTATTCTTTATTTTATGAATTTGATGTTGTTGGAGATAAAAATATGAGATTATTTGAATATTTGAGTTATGCATTTGATGAAATTTGCATTATATTGAAGATGATAATTAATTTTATGAGTTTTGTTAAATTTTTGACGATCTTTTTGAATTTTTGTAAAAAAAAAAATAACATTGTTGATATTTTAAAATATAAAAAGATTAAATTGTCACTTAAAATTAAAATAAATGACTAATTTAAAAAAGAAGAAAAAAAGATAAATTATTAAAACATTAATTGAAGTTAAGTTAAAAAATTGCGGATACTATTTAGCTAAAAATATAATAATAACTTTATATATTACCATAGTAAGTTAAAATGTAACTTATATTTAGAAACAATAATTTTTGATAAATAATAGTTTTTTTTACCAGATCATTGGAGCAAATATACAAATTAAAAGGTTGATTATTATTTTTTATATATTTGATTCCATTATCCAAAAGAAGGAAAATAACATAAAAAAAAAGGAAATAATTTAATTCACAAAAAAATTATTCAATTCTCAATATTTTGGCATCATAAATAATTGATTACCATCGAGTCAAAAAGATAAACTCTAATTACCAAACTAGTACAAAAAACCAAGGATAAAAGTTGGTGACTATAATACTATATAGATCTGTTGGAAAACGGTTTCCTTTTTGTTTTGATTGATAGTTAATGTCTTAATGTCTCATTACAGCATTCTTAAATATAGAATTCTTTAAAAAAAATCACTCGTTCATTTTTATAAAAATAATTCAATTTTCAAGTAAGTTCATTAATTATTCCTTTATCGTTAGTTATCTTACATTTTATTTATTTATTTATATACAATATTAATTCTTTATAAGGTTAGAAAAATCATACTAGTTTTAAAATAATTGAGTTATTTTATCTTTTTACACATATCAAGAAAAATATATAAAAAAAAAGGAAATAATATTATTTTTACTAAATTGACAAATGCTAAAGAGTGTCTTATAAGTACTTGTTAATAAACTAAAAATATAAAAAGTAATTAGAAATGTATTAGAATTTGTGTTTTCAAATATTTAAAAGTTTAATTCTTCTTTTTAATACAAAATTTCTATTTTTATCACTCTTTAGTAAGTCTCTACCAAATTAACCTTATTAATTATTAGTTCATTATAATATCTATAGTGGAAGATATTGCATTAAAAATTATTTAAATAATATTAAGTAAATGACACAATAAAAAAATATTATTTGAAAATTAAAATAATTTTTTATACAAATGAATATTTTTATGAGTCCGAAGATGGATTAATTGTTATAATAAACTTTTTTGAGTTTTCATGATTTTACGATCAAATGTTAAGATAAATGGGTCATGTTTTTGCATTGAAAAAAATAAAATTTAAATTTTTAAAAAGTTAAATGTACAAGTTTTCATACACTTTCAATATTAGATCAGTATCGAGTACTCCAACGACACCTATTAGTCTTCCCCAACATAAATAATTACTTCATCCGTTTTTTAAAATCAAGTTATTTTTAATGTAATATTAATTACTGTTTTTTTTCTTCTGGAATTGATACCATCTATGATTAATGTTATATTCATCACTTTAAATTATTATACTTTACTATATATTTCATTATATAGTGAGTAAACCGATACTTAATAAATATATTTAGTAAAACTATTATTTATTTTCTTTTATTTCTTTGATTTTAAAATAATTATCGCATTTAACCATTCACACAGATTAAATAAAATATGATAAAAGAAAGAAAAATAATTGTGATTTTATTTAATTATTTTTATTAATTATTATTATATTTTTTTTAGTATAGTGTAAGCTGTAAAAATAACAACTTAGAAGTGTTGCACGTACTTAATTAGTGGGTACAATTAAAAATAACCGTATCTTTTGAAATGTCTTTTTTGTTGCATATGTAACTGTTATAATGAAATTATTGAAATAGCATTTATTATCTTTTCTTTTCTTATTACGTGTAAAATGAACAATCACATTACTTTAGAATACTACATTCTTTTTATTTTGACTCAAGGTATAACAGACTTAGACTAAAACTATACCATATAAGTTGTACCCAAAAAAAAAAAAACTATATAAGTTTTCTTAATTTGTTTCCATTGAAAAGCCTTGATTTACGCCAAGTGATTGATTCACCCTTAACTTATATTATAAAAGAGGTATCATATAACTCATTTTGGTTCATCCAAGAAGTCATTTTTCAAAGCAAAAAAAGCACTTTTGTCACACAATTGCAACCAGTGAGCATGAGAACTTCCTTGCTTTTCTTATTACTTCTCACATGCTTGCTGGTTGTTGTTGGCAATGTCCAATGCAATCCAAACTATAGAGAAGCTTTGGCTAAATCCTTATTGTTTTTCCAAGGACAGAGATCAGGAAGGCTCCCTCCTAACCAACAAATCACATGGAGATCAAATTCCGGTCTTTCTGATGGTCGTCTCGCTAATGTAATATATTTTATTTTCCTTTTTTTCATCTTTAATTTTATCTGCTTATTTAAGATTGTTGTCTTATGATATGAATATTAATATGAGTTCGAATGAGGGAGGGTAAGATTGTATTCATCTACCCTCCACATACACCATTTGGTGGGACCCTTTTGCATTGACGTTTATTGTGAGGGTTAGATTGCATACATCTATCCTTCTAAGTCTCCACTTAATTGGAGCATCCTTTCTCATTTGTGCTCTACTAAGGTTGTTGTCTCGTGACCTCGAGGTTACAAGTTCAAATGTATGTAAGGGTGGGAAATTATATACATCTATCCTCCTTAGACTCCATTTGGTTGGAGCCTCATGCATTGACATATGTTTACAAATGGAAGTTTTGTGCATTTTTGTATTTTTGATTATTTGGTCCTATAAACATAATTATATAAGGAAACATATATGTTATATTTGCCATGTTTGGTTTATCATTGAAATACTGAAAAAGTTTGTTTCTTTTGAAGCCAACATAATGTAGGAATTTTTTTAAATGGTAAAGCAAACATACTATGTACCTTACCATATCTTCGTCAATCTTTAACCACTTGGTATTAAAATTCTAAATTCAAGTTTTAATGTAATTATATTTTTGTTGACTTTTGTATAGTTCTTTTACTCTGCTATGATGATACCTAGTTTCTAGAATCACTTTTTTTTAGATGTTTATTTAGTCTTCTTTTTTTTTTAATCACTTTTGAATGGTTCAATATATTTCCTTACATTAACTTTTTGTTAACATATGGAAGAACTAATGTTTTATTCTTTTGATAGATTCCATTTGTAGTACAAAATAAAGACAAAAGGGAAATACAAAAGTTGAAGTCATGGTCCATTTCTTTTATCAATATTTGGAAAATAAAAAAAAAAAAATCATATTAATCTTTCATTAAACAATGACGATTGTTGAACTCACTCATGTTTTCTGTTAGATTCACATGACAATATTTCTTCTTTTCATAATAATGTGACACATGGTAATTCCTGAAGTTCGTGATCACTTTCTTTCGCAACAAATAACATGCAAGAAAATTTATTTTCCTTCATACCCTTTTAGATACACTTCATAAGAAAATTTTCTCACATTTATCAATAAAAAAAAAGTATGTTAACTAAAAGGCATGTACATGTCAAACACTATACCACATATATAATATAATATTTAATTTTGTCAAACTATTACCGATCTCTCCGTATCTCTATATCATGTCTACCTATCAGTATCATGTATGTGACTCATACATACAAATATACAATACATTCATACCATTTTACACTTTATCAAATTGAACAAAAAAGTGCTTACACAAATACATTGTTTATCAGGTGGATTTAAGTGGAGGCTACTATGATGCAGGAGACAATGTGAAATTCAATTTTCCAATGGCATTCACAACCACAATGTTATCATGGAGCACAATTGAATATGGAAAGAGATTCGGACCTCAAATGAAAGAAGCAAGAGCCGCGATTCGCTATGCCACAGACTATCTCCTCAAGTGTGCAACAGCAACACCAGGAAGACTCTATGTTGGTGTTGGAGATCCAAATGCTGATCACAAATGTTGGGAAAGACCAGAGGATATGGACACTGTTAGAACTGTTTACTATGTTTCTTCAAACAATCCTGGTTCTGATGTTGCTGCTGAAACTGCTGCTGCACTTGCTGCTGCTTCTATTGTTTTTAGAAAAGTTGATCCAACTTATTCTAAGCTTTTGTTAAATACTTCACAGAAGGTTTATCAGTTTGCTTTGCAGTATCAAGGTTCTTACAGTAATTCACTTGGTTCTGCTGTTTGTCCATTTTATTGCTCATATTCTGGATTCAAGGTAAAATTATTTTCTTTCTGCCTGTTTGTATAAACAACTTATACATAAGAGCTTATCATATTTTTCAGATAAAGATTTATGTTATGAGCTATTTCTACAATAAAAGATAAAATAAAGTCAAACTTTTTTCATATAGCTTATAAATTGTTTTCATAAGCCATCATCATGAATAGCTTATGAAAATAAACTGAAACCAGTTTATGGACATATAAACTATTTCTATAAGTTATCCCAAATATTCTTACAAGTGTTATTCCTGTAGATAAATTCAAATAAACTATTTTTTTTTTTGTTCTAATAAGCTTTATTTTATCTTTAGGATGAACTATTGTGGGGAGCTGCATGGCTTTTTAGAGCAACAAATAGTGTTTACTATTATAATTTGGTGAAGTCCTTAGGAGCTGATGATCAACCTGATATATTCAGCTGGGACAACAAATATGCTGGTGCACATGTCCTTCTCTCAAGGGTAATTTGGACTTTTCTTTGAAAAATATGAAGAGCCAAATTTGTTAGTCTAAACTTTGTTTGACTCATTTTAATTGTTACTGCAGAGAGCATTGTTGAATGGTGATAAGAACTTTGATCAATATAGACAAGAAGCTGATAATTTCATGTGCAAGATCTTGCCTAATTCACCTTCTTCAACTACACAATATACACAAGGTAAACACAACATGACAATATAAGTACTTTTCACTTTCAAAGAAGTAATGCTGCTTTTCTTTTAGGCTCTGGTTGGATAAACAAGTTAATTAAACATTTATAGTATAAATGTTTATCATGTAATTGCTTATTTATAAGCTATTTTTATAACAAATGATAAAATAAAGTTAAATTATTTTCATATAAACTATAAGCTGATTTCCTAAACTATCTTGGAGAATTTATAGAAACAAACTGAAAATAGTATATCGACATGTCATAAGTTCTTTCAAATAGTCTTCGAAGTACTTATGTCTGCAGTTAACCTGTAAAGAGTAATGCTACTTAGTTTAAAACAATTGAACCTATAGTCATGAGTCATGAATCTTGCATCATGGTTACTAATATTCACTCAAATTCCTACCTCTACTCAAATCACAATAATTAACAAGTTAAAATATCCATTACTATTAACTATTATAGTATTCTAAATGATTCCAAGAATAGAAAATGATGTCATGCAACTATTAAATAACAGATTTCAAATCAATATACTTTTTAAAGGGTTTATTAGAAAGGGTGTTGTATCATGTATTGCTTCATTTAATGTGCAGGTGGACTCATGTTCAAGCTACCTGATAGCAATCTCCAGTATGTGACATCTATAACATTCTTGCTTACAACCTATTCAAAATATATGTCAGCTACAAAGCACACATTTAACTGCGGCGGTGTCCTCGTCACTCCAAATACCTTAAGAAGCATCGCCAAAAGACAGGCAAGTCTCATTCATTCAATCTTAGTGAGTAACCAAATGGTTGGGGGACTATAAGGTTCAGTTAAGGATGAATCAATCGAAAGAATTCAAATTCAAACCCTGATTACCGAGGCCCTTTCACCAGGGAACTCGAGAGTTAAAAAACAAAAATAAAATTAACCATAGTGAATTCAATACTTTCTTTTCATTTGCTGATAAAATTTGTTGTGAAATTTCAGGTAAACTACATATTAGGTGAAAATCCACTTGGAATGTCTTACATGGTAGGTTATGGGAAAAACTATCCCAAGAGAATTCACCATAGAGGATCTTCATTGCCTTCACTAGCAGCTCATCCACAAACCATAGGATGTGATGGTGGTTTCAACCCATTTTTCCATTCATTTAATCCTAACCCTAACATATTGGTTGGAGCCATAGTCGGAGGTCCAAACCAGAACGACGGATTTCCTGATAATCGCGATGATTACAGTCATTCCGAACCCGCTACTTACATCAATGGTGCTTTTGTTGGACCTTTAGCATACTTTTCTGGTACCAATTAATGTTAGATCAGAATTCAGAACCTTGCTTTCAAGTGTAGATATCATTTCTACCCAACAAAGGGATATCTATCAACTCAAAATCAGATGGTGGACTATGAAGTGGGAGCAGTGTTCATTTTCTTTCTTTGATACAAATTTTTTAGTTTTTAGCAATCTTAATCCAACATGTTTACTACTATGTTTTACACTACAAGGTGTATCATAGCACCCAAAAAACTTATGTCATCACTTATTAAAATGAAATAGCCTCATCCATCCTTGTATTTTCTTCTTTTTCTTTTTTCATTTTTCTTCACGGTAGCATAAGAACAGTTGTGTTATTTGAACATCAAAATACAAACACCATATGCAACATCGTATTTGCTTATCTCTATCTCTCATACTTTTTATCTTCTATATCTTACACAGATTTCAAAACTACACAAAAATTAAATGACACTGTATTTGACATCAAAATTTTGATGTCCAAAAATCATTTCTCATATCAGACACGCGAAATTTAGATCCTATAAAATACGATGCATTAAATCTTCAAAAATACATGATGCGTGCAAATGTTAAAGTTAATTATAAATATAATGTAGGAAGTATATAACCATTAATGGTTGAGAAATTAAAATTCTATACAGGCATAAAGCATTACAAATCATGGACTTAACAGAAGTCACTATACAAGTTTTCACATCAACAATTAACAGGAAAAGTATATCTAATGGCTTTTGGTACTTCAGCTTTTCGTTTCTTTTCAAGAGCCAATCTAATCACGCTTTTTTGCGATAATAAAGTGTTCTTTTCGAAGAAAAAGTCATACCATACAAGCTCTTGAGCTCTCGAGATCATCACAGTTACCATGTCCAACGAGATTTTCATTGCCCCATTAAATTCTATATCAAAAATAATTTGTGTTTCACAAATGCAATAGCTATATTTTGGACAGCAACAAAGCTAGCTCCTCATCAGACACCTTAACTTCGACATACGATCCCAACGATGCAGCAAGTCTTGCTGCTAATTGATGTTTACACTGAAACACAGACACACACGCGGGCGCACAATGCACATTGATTGTATACTTCACTAGAATGATACAAATGTTTATAATGAATTGAGTATGAATAATGAAATAAAAGAAAACAAGGAAGTGTATGGTTATGGCTTACACAAAGTTGTTCCCCTCTGTTGACAACATCATAGAAGAAAGAATAACAAGCGCAAAAGTTTTCAGCAAAACATAGATACTGGTCTTTTTTCCTGGATTCCCCTGTAACCTAAACAAATAGAGAATATGCACATAATAATTTGAATCAGGAGCATGAAATGATTCCTTATATTGTCATTCAAACTTGCAAAGCCAACAAAAATAAAAATAAAAAGATTTTAAAAACCAGAAACATAATAATATCTTTTAGCCAAGTATTAGCTGCAACAAATGAAACACCGACACAAACACAAATTCAACACTAACAGGTGTAGACATTGATAATAATTTGAAAAATTAGAACTGATTAGATGTAACCACAAGTGTTGACGTCATGTAGTGTCATACACCGACATGTGTCAGACACTGGATACTCCTTTAATCTAATGTGTCGATGCTACATGTTGCGTGTATTTCTAAAACTAGAAACATGAGTAATATCTTTAGCCAATTAATGAAGCACCAACACATACACGACACTGTCACGTAAACACTATAATAATTTGATAAAATTAAAGTGATTAAATATAACCACATACTGCATTCAATGTCGGACACCAATGTGTTGGACACGCCTTTAATCTAAAGTGTCGGTGCTAGATTCTGCAAGTATTTCAAAAATGTGTGCACAAGTAAAAATCATGTACATGATCTTTAACCATGTTTTAAACTATTCAATTGAAATGGATCCTTAATCTATTGAATGAAGAAGACAATAGTAAACAAAAAAAAACAAACAAACAATAAAAAAAAACAAGGGTAGATGCAAAGCAAGATTGGTGCAAAAGTGAAACCTGAAAGATAAACCTTCCACTGGGGTTACCAGAAATCCTCTTAACACCTCTTTGATCCACAATTCTAGTAGCTCCTTCAAAGTTCTTACCAAATAAGAAATGTAAACTGGGTTTTTTTGAAACCAACAAAAGAAACAAATTTCAAATTTCAAATTCAAAATACAATAACAATCTTATACTATGAAATAAGAAAAAACCAAAAATTAAATAAATTAAAGGGAAACAATATACTCACATATAAAGTTGATCATCATTCACTGTAACATGAAAATAAAAATAAAAAGGGGCAACCAAATTTAAGGTCAATTGAAATTAAAGCAAAAGAGGGGTTAAGAACTTTGGAATTGAAATGATAAAAAAAGAAGCTATATCCATTACCCATTTATTACCTGTGTGTGTAGATTCAATTTGCTTCCAAACTTTATCTGCTACCAAACTACTTGCACTCATTCTCAATTTGAAAAGTTTCTACATTTCAACAAAAACTAATTACAAGAAAATAAAAATGGTTCCTTTTTGGTTAACAATACCAAATTTTACGAAATGGACCAAAAAAAGCCCAACTCAAATCCATTATATGGTTTATAACCCGAACCGGGTAATGAAAAAACCCGGATTTTATACCCGGATTATTTGTTTGATAGAAACCTAAAACGAAGAACCCTAACCCAAAAAATTCCTAAATCAAATCTTTCTTTTAGCAAATTAAAAACCCTAAACCGCTGCTTCTTCTGCTGAAATCGTGATTCTCGCTTCATTCGGCTGCGATTCTCCTTACAGGTTAGAATTGGAAAAGTTTCTGATTGTTGATGATGCTACTTTGTTTTCACTGAGCTACAAATTTTTTATTGCTTTTGATATTCTTTTTCATTTTCAGCAATGTGTAGGAATAGGATTAGTTGCTTGAACTTTGAATATGATGAAAATATTTAGGTTGTAATATAGTTTTAAATTGTTGTCTGCAGCAGTTATTGCGGATTTTGAAGTATCTCGTTGGTATTGCGACCACAATTTAGCCCAACTATATTTTCCCGCAATATAAAGGTTTGCAATGTAACGGCAGCAATCTAAAACAATGGATTGTAATTATTAGATAAAAAAATTAAAAAGGTGATATGACAATCTCTAATTTATTTGTTTAATTAAAATTGGTTCAATATATGGTGAATTTTATTAGTTACTCTTAATTAACTCACACACATAAGTACACATGATTTCAATTAGCTTTGTAACAACCTAATATAATTAAAGAAATAGCAATTATTGGTCACACACATAAGTACACATGATTTCAATTGGTTTTGTAACAACCTAATATAATTAAAGAAATAGCAATTATTGTAATTAAGTGCACTTCAATTTTAGACAAGAAATCAATGGTAATAGTGCAACGTAAATGACTTATATGTTCATACATTTTCATTAGACCTCATGTTGTCACACCCATTTATCATTCGTATACTCCCAAAATAATTTTTTAAGTCGTAAATTCCAATATCTATTGGTGTTGAATTCATCATTGTCTCATGAGCTATTTCTCGTACGAATTTAGAGGTGTTAAGAAAGAAAGCGTTTAAGGTAAGGGTTTTTCCCATGCAGAGTTAGGCTATATATTAAATTAGCGGTTCATAGGATATTGATATGATGTCTGGATGTCTTAAAGAAAAATAGTGATTTTATTTTTGTCGTAGGATATTAAATGTAGGATATTAAATTAGCGGTTTGTAGGATATTGATATAATGCAGAAGATTTTATAGTGAAAGGAATAAAATTTCCATTATTATTGTATTCTTATAATATGAGTATTAATTTTTATCAATAACAAGTAGCCAAATCGAATCTTATGGATTATTAAAATGAAAGTGGTAATTTTAAGATATTTATTCACATGCATATTTGATGTGTTGAAGTTATTGAGCTCTAACTATGAACATCCATGAAAATATAAATTTGATGTCTTATTGATTAAAAAATTTAATCTGAAATATTTTGTCTTGGTGGTTGCCTAAGTAGCTGGTGATTTGTTTTTTAAATATTGTAATATTTGTGGTTGTCTAAGTGACCGATGATTTGTGTTTTAGATATTGTTATCTTTGTGATTGCCTAAGTGGCTGATGATTTGTGTTTTAAATATTGTTATCTTTGTGGTTGTCTAAGTGGCTGGTGATTTGTGTTTTAAATATTGTTATCTTTGTGGTTGTTTAAGTGGTTGGTGATTTGTGTTTTAAATATTGTTATCTTTGTGGTTGCCTAAGTGTCTTGTAATTTGTGTGATTTTCTAAGTGAGTGGTGATATGTACCTTTTGAGCATCATTATTATTTCATGACATATCATATGCATCTTTGTGGACGCATGTGTGGCTGGTATAATTTTTCTCCATTGGTATGGGTGACTTCTATGTGGACGCATGTGTGGCTAGTTATATCCGGATCATATATGTTTAGAAGCACGCATAACTTGCATACATTTTGTTGTTATTTTTATTTTGATCTAATTATTTGCTCTACAGTTGCTACTTGATTTATATAGATACATTTTATGACTTTTGATACATCTTTGAGAATTATTAAAGAATCAATTTCTTTAAATCTTTTATTACAGAAAGATTTTATATTCATATTTTTTGTCTGCTAATCTATTATTTGGTTTAATTTTTGTTGTGGGATGAACTAATGCCTTACACCAACATTTAGGTACTAATAATCTCAAAGAGTTGCATGAATGATGTTTGGTTGGTGCACGCACATGAGAAAATGAGACTTTTACCTAAAAATAATATTTTGTATTACTAAAAATTTTGTGGTGCATTGTAATGTTATTTACTCTTCATCATTAACTTTTAATATAAATGCGGAAGTGAGATTTCATTTGCTAGTAAATAATTAAATGTCATTAACTTTATTCAAACTTGCTTCTTTTGAATTTCACTTAAAGAGAATTTATTTTATTTTGGAGCATAAATGAATATCGATCTAACAACGAAAATATTAATTTTGCAAATAAATGAATAAATAATATTTTAGTAAATTGCATTACGTTCTTTTACAAAAACAAGAATATATCAAGTCATTTTCTGACGTATCTTCAAATTATTACATGATGAAATACTTCTAAAAAAAATTATAGTTGTTTATAAAAGAAAATAAATATTTTTAACTAATATTTGGAACAAAAAATTGGGGCGTTACATTGTGATATCAGAGCACTAACTCTCGAACTTTGTGGGGGTGAATGTGTATGTTGCATGTATTGTGACGTTGTTTGTGTTATTTATTTGATTTTCAAATTTTTGAGTTTTATTAATTACTTAAAATTTTAATTAGATGTCATTAATTGTGTAGTGTTCTTGACTTTGAATTTTACTAATTATTTAAAATTCTATTATGTGTCATTAATTATGCAAATTTAACTGAATTTAAATTTTACTAATTACTTGAATTTTTATTGTTGCCATTAATTATGTTAATTGTTTGATTTTCTAATAATTTAATTTTATTAATTACTTAAATTTATATTATGTGCCATTAATTATGTTAATTATTTTTTTCTAATTATTGAATTTTATTTAAATTTCTATTATGTGACATTAATTGTGTAACCTATTTCAATTTGAATTTTTACTAATTACTTAAATTCCTATTATATGCCATTAATTATCTTAATTTTTTTTCTTCTTCTAATTATTGAATTTTATTACTTAAATTATTATATGTTATTAATTGTGTATCATCCATGAATTTTTGTCGTTAAATATATGCCTTAAATATTTGGTTTAATGGTATTATTTTATTATTTATTTAGTTGTTTTCAAATCTGACATCTCTATGTCTACTTGATTGTTTTGTTAATATTATCTTTTTATATTCTTTATAAATCTTCTATTTAATTTGATAGATTTTACTATGTTTTTATCATTTTTTTTACTTGTTTATCGTATGACTATTTTGTTTTAAAAATTTTAAACTCTCTACTTTTTGTTTACGTTAAATGTTTTGTGGTCTAGCTATTACTTGGCTTAATTAGTCTTGTTAATAATAATCATGAATATTACAAAATAATTTCATCTTCTACTTAATACAAATGAGCATTATTATGTTATAAAATGTAGTGCTACATGTTATTGTTGTTATCATTGTCTCTTTTATATTATTTTTATGAAATTATCAATTTTAGTTCGCTTGAATTGCAAATGTTTTAAAAAGAATATAATTTAATTCGATGTGATTATTAGCGTTAGTAATAAATTTTCCTTTTAATTTACTTAGTTAAGATATTTTTTTGATATTTCAAAGGTATTTAATAAACTAATTTAATTTTGATTTTATTTCTTAAATTATTTTTCTTAAGACAAATTTAATGTAGTTATGTTTTCTTATCGAATTGATATACATATACAATGTTTTCTTTATTTTATGAATGTTGTTTACACAATGTATGATGAAGAATTAAGATAGTGTGTTGTTTGTAATATTTTACCATTAATATTATTATTATTTCTATTATTATTATTATTATTATTATTATTATTATTATTATTATTATTATTTGTTAACATTTAGATTTTTATTTTATGTTAAAAGTTACATAAAAAAAAGGACTAAGAATGATTTTCCCTTGTCAACAATCATTGAATATTTTTATTACTATAAAATTAATTTTGTCTAGTTACCTAAATTAAAATGTTTTTGCAGTATTTATTATTATAATCTAAATGCCATAAATTTTAATTGTAAAATTATGTTTTTTTTACTATTTTTATTTTATCATTTATTAATTTTAAAAAACTGGTTGGATTAAAAAGAGTTAACAGGGTTGAAATGTATGAAAGACATGTTCTTGCTCTACAAATGTACTAAAAGTCTTTTAATAGTCTTGATTTAAAGAGAAACTAATATCATTATTACTAAATGAGTAAGGGAGGTTAATCGCCTAGTGACTTAATTTCGAAGAAGGCGATATCAATAATTCGTTTTTACTATCTTGAGAATTTATTTTACTTATTAAAAAGTCCATCAAGATTTATTTTATTTTGCATTGTCTTTATGAGATAAGTTAAAATATGTGTGTGCTATTAATAATGATAAATGTATTGAATTTATGGAATTTAACAAAATTAAATAGGTGAGTTTTATGAATATGTTAATTTTATTTGAATTCCAATCATTTTTAATTTAATTAATAAATTTGAAGTGTTTATTATTGTTTATTATTATTATTATTATTATTATTATTATTATTATTATTATTATTATTATTCATTATTATCAATGAATTTTGCATAATAGTTTTGCTTTGTCAAATTCTATTCTATAATAAATAAATAAATAAACACAAATAAATCAATTTCTATATAGAAATTATTTTTTTATGAAAGGATCTATGATATCCCTCTTGTTCTATTTTTAAAATTTTAAAATATTGCTATCAACATATAATTCTAAATTTGCTCTATTTTAGTAAATGACATTCCCAATTTTGTCTCGTTTATTTTTCTTTATATGCTCATTGGTTTGCTTTAACTACTTCATGTGTTTAGTAAGTAACTTTTTTACAATTCAAGTTTTTATATTTTAGTCGAATTGTTGTTAATCAAGAAATATTTTGTAACACTAATGGGATTCAAAATAATTTTACCTTATTTCTTTTAAGAGAGGTGTCAATACGTGTATGTAGCTTGTCCATTTGTTTTTCCTCTTAGTTTCGAGGACGGAATTATTTTTAAGGGGGAAGTATTGTAACACCTCAAAATTTACATACATATATTATATATGTGTCTTTTTAGTAATTGCTATTATTAAATTAATAATTATTCTATGTGTAAATAAATTAAATTAAATTTTATCACATTCCATTCTACCTGAATAATTATAACCTTTATTTTTATTTAATTATTTTGACGTGACAATTACATGGGGACGATTTATGATGTGATTATTTCCTAAATAGACTATTGTGCATTTTGTTTTATTGGATTAGTTCCGATAATCATAAAATTAATGTGTTAGATATGTTTGTTTTATTTTTTATGTGTGATTGAAATTCTTGTCTTACTTGATTTATTTTAGTTGATAAAATATAAGTTGAATTATTTAATTAAATTAGAATTTATAAAAGTTATATTAGTTGTTAGTTTTATTTGCGACCAAATAAGTATTCACTTTATGAGATATTATAGAGTTAGTGAAACCCAACCTGTATAAGTGTTTTGAAAATATTTTTGGTCTACCCTATAAAAAAAATATAGTGACTTGACTCATTCTTTTATTCTCCTTTATGATAAGATTTTATGACAATTCATGGTGTTTTCTTGGCATAATTTCCATTAACTCATTTTTAACATCTTCAATTTATTTTTTAAAGAAAGATTATAAATTTAATTATAAGTTTTTTTTGGGCAACTAAGAGAGGACACAAAAAGACTATTGTCCTTTTTGTATCTCATGCATTCATCTCTTTTAAACTAAAATTATAATTTTATTTTAATTGTCTATAAAAATAATTCTATGAAATTTTTGGTTTCGTAACAATTAGATTAAAAAATTAAAAGGGTGATGTGACAATCTCTAATTTATTTATTTAATTAAAACTGGTGTGTGACACCATTCAATATATGGTGAACTCTATTAGTTAATCCTAATTAACTCACACACATAAATACACATGATTTCAATTGGCTTTGTAACAACTTAATATAATTAAAGAAATAGTAATTATTGATAGCATAATGTTGGAATTAAGTGCACTTCAATTTTAGACAAGAAATCAATGGTAATAGTGCAACGTAAATAGCTTATATGTTCATACATTTCCATTAGACCTCATGTCGTCACACCTATTTATCATTCGTACACTCCCAAAATAATTTTCTAAGTCCTAAATCCCAATATCTATTGGTGTTGAATTCATCATTGTCTCATGCGCTATTTCTCGTACGAATTTAGAGGTGTTAAGAAAGAAATCGTCTAAGGTAAGGGTTTTTCCCCATGCAGAGTTAGGCTAGATATTAAATTAGCGGTTCATAGAATATTGATATGATGTCTGGATGTCTTAAAGAAAAATATTGATTTTATTTTTGTCGTACATAAATAAACTATAGTGTTTTGATTGTTTCTTTTGAGTAATACATCTATCGTAATGAACTTAATTATAGAGTTCTATTTTTATTAATATCCCTTGACAAATTTGTTTGTAGTGAAAATATTTAACGTCTTACGTGTTTTAGAGTACTTAATTATAAAGTGATAATTTTTATGATGATATCATTAGTAATATGTTTGTTGAGAAGTATTTGATATTAAATCCTGACTTTTGAGTGTTTAAAATTTAAATTTTGACTTTTATGAACAATATATGTGTCATGAGGAAATTGATGAGAATTTTATATTTTTAATTTTAACAATATGAGAAAATTGATTTATTGAAATGTATTAATGTATAGTTCATTTTTATAATGCAGAAGATTTTATAGTGAAAGGAATAAAATTTCTATTGTTATTGTATTCTTGATAATATGAGTATTAATTTTTATCAATAACAAGTAGCCAAATCGAATCTTATGGATTATTAAAATGAAAGTGGTAATTTTAAGATATTTATTCACGTGCATATTTGATGTATTGAAGTTATTGAGCTCTAACTATGAACATCCATGAAAATATAAATTTGATGTCTTATGTGATTAAAAAATTTAATCTGAAATATTTTGTCTTTGTGGTTGCCTAATTGGTTGGTGATTTCTTTTTTAAATATTGTAATATTTGTGGTTGCCTAAGTGGCGGGTGATTTGTGTTTTAAATATTATTATCTTTGTGGTTGCTTAAGTGGCTAGTGATTTGTGTTTTAAATATTATTATCTTTGTGGTTACATAAGTGACTGGTGATTTGTGTTGTAAATATTGTTATCTTTGTGGTTGCCTAAGTGACTGGTGATTTGTGTTTTAAATATTGTTATATTTGTGGTTGCCTAAGTGGCTGGTGATTTGTGTTTTAAATATTATCTTTGTGGTTGCCTAAATGTCTTGTGATTTGTGTGATTTTCTAAGTGGATGGTGATATGTGCCTTTTGAGCATCATTATCATTTCATGACATATCATATGCATCTTTGTGGGCGCCTGTGTGGCTGATATAATTTTTCGCATTGGTATGGGTGACTTCTGTGTGGACGCATGTGTTACTGGTTATATCCGGATCATATATGTTTATGAACACGCATAACTTGCATACATTTTGTTGTTATTTTTATTTTGATCTAATTATTTGCTCTACAGTTGCTACTTGATTTATTTAGATACATTTTATTACTTTTGATAAATCTTTGAGAACTATTAAAGAATCAATTTGTTTAAATCTTTTATTAGGGAAAGCTTTTATATTCATATTTTATGCCTGATAATCTATTATTTGATTTAATTTTTGTTGTGGGATGAACTGATCCCTTACACCAACATTTAGATACTAATGATCTCAAAGAGTTGCATGAATGATTTTTGATTGGTGCACACACGTGAGAAAATGAGACTTTTATTTAAAAATAATATTTTGTATTACTAAAAATTTTGTGGTTCATTGTAAAATTTACTCTTCATCATTAAATTTTGATATAAATGCGAAAATGAGATTTCATTTGCTAGTAAATAATTAAATGTCATTAATTATAGTCAACCTTGCTTCTTTTGAATTTTACTTAAAGATAATTTATTTTATTTTGGAGCATAAATGAATATAGATCTAACAACGAAAATATTAATTTTGCAAATAAATGAATAAATAATATTTTAGTAAATTGCATCACGTTCTTTTACAAAAAAAGAATATATTAAGTCATTTTCTGATGTATCTTCAAATTATTACATGATGAACTACTCATAAGAAAAAAAAAAATATAGTTGTTTCTAAAAGAAAATAAATGTAATCTTTGGAACAAAAATTTAGGGCGTTACAAAGTAGTTTCTTTGAATCTGATTATCTCAGTTTGTTTGTTGTCAAGTGTTGATGATATTGATGGAAAATTCAGAGGCTAAAACTTCTTTTAACTAGTGGAGTTTTATTGATCTTAGAGCTGTGATGGTCATTCCTGAAACTGGAGAACATTCTCCTTTTTCCAGATTTTCTTAAGAATGTTCTCCTTTCTTGTTTGTTTAGTTTCTTGCTTTTTTATGTTGATTTCTTTGTTTTGTTTAAAGTGTATATTTAAATTAATACACTCAAAAGCACAAGTTAAATTAACATAACATTTATAATCATAATTAATATTCTTAATTAACTTTTTATTTGTTTTCATCAAAACATTAAATTGAGATTTTGTCTCAACAAAAGTGTGTACCTTTTCTTTCAGACTTAGATTAACAATCGAATTTTTCAGCAAAAAAACAAACATAATTCAGAACTCTATTTTATCCCATGGATACCAAGATTAATCACTTTTGTCTATAAATTGTGAACAAATTCATTCTAAGAGAAAGATTTTTTTTTTTTTCAGTTTTAATTTTTCTTAAGTTAGTAAGAGTTTGTTAGTAAGATAAATGAAGCATGAAATGAGTTAAAGAATAATACAACAACTCAAAATAAAAACAAAGATAGGAACACAACAAATCAAGGAGTATAACAAATATTCAACTTCTGTGATAAATATTCTTAAACTCATCTTTGTAATAATTTTATAGTTTTGTTTAGTGTTTTATCTTTAACTTGAATTTTGTTTACCATAAAATAAGCAATTTAGTTTTTTGTTACAGGTCTTTTTAATTTTATTTTTTTCAGTTTTATTAAATTCTTTCAGTGTTATAATAATTGTCATCTTATTTTTTTATTTAAATTATGGGCTAAGTACATTTAACATCAACCACTTTTAAAAATCATAGACATTCTAAATTTATTCTCCAGTTTATTATTATCATATTTAATAGAATGAACATTCATGTTATTCAAAATCAATGTGGTTAAAAGGTTGGTGGAAATGTTACATTTTGCCAACTTAATTTTAATACGTCGGAGTTGCAACAATTTGACGATCTTAAGTTCTAATTAATAATTATCCTTTTAATAAAATAAGATTGAGTGAGATGTGACATCTTGTTGGTGATAGCTTAAGACATCTGAGATGTAACAACTTGGTGATATTAAACCTTCTGAACCAAATTCAAATAAATAACTAAACTTTCTCATCAAAATCAGTTTATCATACTAAAGTTTTTCTTTTCTTTCAATAAATCAACAATTTCTTTTTTATTTAATCATTTTATTGTAACCAAACGCATTCTTTTTAAAAAGCAATCAACGCATCCGCATTTTTTACCCAAGAACTACATAGTTTTGATTTCTCCATAGCACCAAGAGATACGTAAGAGCAAAATCACACTCTTGTTAAACACAATAATAAAAAAAAAATTCCTCTCTTTTTAAACACACTTTTATCTCCAAAAAAATCACATTTATAAAAAACAATTTATATTTATATTTATATTTAATAATAAAGATAAATAAATATATTTAAGTTGATATAATTTTGCATAATTAATTATAGGTAACCGTATTTTAACAGATGTCGTAGGGTACTAATGTCTTCCCTACATATAACTGACTCTCGAATTCAAAATCTGGTTTCAAATACCATTTTTTATTTTTCTATATTTAAGGGTTTTCCAATATTTTCTCTATTTTTAAAATAAATTTTGGTGGCAACTCCATTGAATTTGAGGATAACTCAAAATTTTATGCCGCCACACCTGTTATTGATTGGTTGATCTATATGAGATTTTATCGATGCTCGAATATATATTATGAAGACTTATATTTATTGTGAATTTTAATACATTTATTATAGATATTGAGTATTTGTCATATATTTTATAAATTTTTACTTTATAAATTATAAAGTTTTGAATATTTGAATATTTTAATATATTTCTATATTTTTTTTTTATTTTAACATTTATTTATTGAATAGTTTGTTCATAATTCAACCGGTTAAACTAATTGAATCATGATTTAAAGCTCTCCCAGATTTGACCTCCAATTCAATTTTTAAAACATTAAGTTTGATATACTCACTAGTAACTAGATTAATTTTATATTAATCAAAATAATTCAATTTATTTACTTAACCAAAAATACTTCTAAAATACTATAAACTTTACAATAGTTTTTTGACGAATTAATCACACGCATGTCAAAACCGAGCAATTATTAGTCATTCTAAAAGTGCTATTTGAACAACTACTTCTTCTAGACTACTCTTCTGGTTGCCTCAATTTTTGGGTTGAGGGGTAAATTCGTAACTTTCTTATTGACATGCATTTCTCAAATTTGGTTTGAATTGCTGACTTTTGAAAAGTTTGATCTAGTAACTACTTCAATTTGTTATTTGGATTTAGTTCATTTTAAGTGAGTAATTGCCAAATTGTAAAAATCAAATTTGTAATTTTTTATGAGATATTATGTGATATCAATGATTGATTTGTTGATCAGAGATCAATATTAATCACTTTATACTTCATGTAATTTGCTTCTAGTTATTATTTAGAAAGGTTGCTCATCTGCCTCCGTGTTTGTTCATCCGCCTCCAAATATACTATTGTATGCTAGGATTATGTTGTATTTTATTTAATTTTACACTACCCAAAGATTGGATATGATTAAAAGTCGTTAAAATGAGCAAACATGGGGGCTGGATGAACAATCGCCTATTATTTATATGGTAAACCGCCATTTTAGTCATAGAAAGTATAAGATAATGTCACTTTGATTTCTGACTCAGGCAAAAACTCTAATAGTTCCCAAAAAATACAACTTACCAATCATAAAAGTTTTTTAAAAATACAACTTACGTCAAAATAGTTTCTGATTGAGGATTGAACTAACTGATGTTTTAATGATTTTATGATTAATTTCAAAAACTAGAATGGTAGTTTAGCCTTGTTTATAATATAACATAATTGTAAGAGTCAATGTGATAAACAACTTTTTGATCAAAATTTTATTGTTGATTTGCAGAGATAGATAGATGATAACAGATGTCAAGACAACCTCAAATTTTATTTCTAGAGGAATAGCTAAAGTGTATTGTAGTAACACAATTTTGTCCGACCATTTAAAAAAATTCAAAAAATAATACGTCATAACAATGTCCTTAATTTTATATATTTATGATCGCATTTTATTGTACTAAAAAATTTCAAAAAAAAAAATCAAAATTAAACTCTTAAATCTACTCCAATAATTGAGCTTACATTCTCATTGATGTTTTAACAAAGTGTCTAATTTAAATCATAAAAATATAAATAAAAAAATAAAAAGTAACAATAACTAACAAACAAATAAAAATATTGTTTTTGGTAGAAATAGTACAAGTTTTCCTCCTCCACATTTTAAGCTTCCATGTTTATCTCCTTTTGAATATTCACCAATTTTGCACTCCATCAAACTTTGCACTCTATCAAACTTTGCACTCAATCAAACTTTGCATTTCATCAAAAAATAAAAGTCCCATCTTCATCAAACTTTGCACTCCATCAAACTTTGCACTCAATCAAACTTTGCATTCCATCAAAAAATAGAAGTTCCATCTTCACCAACTTTGCACTCCACCAAAAAGTAGAAGTCTCATCTTCAATTGTCACTCTGTAATTTATACAAAACAATAGAAAAATCGGAACTCAATTTATCTACTAGACACAACAATTCATCCTTGTAGCCTATAAATTGAAAACCAAAATTTAGTTTGGAAAGAGTTTTGATTTTCCTAAAAAATTAGAATAGAGAAAATAGAGTTCTTTTTTACTTCTAAGATCAAAAACGAAAACCACAATCTTCTTAAAATGTAGAAAGTTAGAGAGCATGAGCCACACATCACCATCTTTATCATCATTTGCAATCCCTTAGGAAACCATCATCAAATCGACCTCCGCAAGTCACCACCACGAGCACTACCGTCAGAGAGTCCACACAGCCACCTCCGTCAACTTTGAACTCCGACGAACCACCACCACGAGCGTTATCGCTAGAGCGTTTACTCAGCCACCACTGTCAACTTCGACCATAGACAGACCACCAACGCAAGCAACTCCCCTTTCGTGGCCTTTTTATGTGAGTTTGTTCCCTCTCACTCTCTCTCTCTTAACAATGAAGCTTATTTCTCTCTATGTGTATTTGTTTATTTATAAAAAAAACATTTACAATGAATAAATATTAGATTAATTAGATGTAACATCTTTTTAATCTTTAAGTTGTTAAAACACAAGTTGTACCACTTGGTGGCTTTAAAACTCAATTTTAAAATCAAAAATAATAAAAGATATTTTTAAACGGAATATCTAGATGAGACATCTTTTTACTCCTTGAGTTTTTTATACATGAATTGTACATCTTGATAGTCTTAAAAATCATTTTTTTTCAAAATAATTATTCAAATAAAAAAAACTATTTCTTTTTTTTCCTTCCCGTCAAAACAACTCTTTTTTTATCAACAACAAAACACAATTTCTTTAAAAACAATCAACTTATCCGCATTTTCTACCTAAGAACTACGTAGCTTTGATTTCTCCATCGCACCGGGAGATATGTAGGAGCAAGATCACACTCTTTTCAAGCACATTAATAAAAAATCTTTTTTTTTTCTCTTCTCTTTTTTAAGCACACATTTAATTTAAAAAACAATTGATATTCATATTTAATAGTAAGGAGAAATAAGTATATGTAAGTTAATATTAATTTTGTGCAATTAATTATAGGTAACCTTTTTTTAACGGACGTCGTAGGGTGTTAATACATTCCTTATGCATAATCGACTCCCGAACTCAAAATTTGGTTTCAAATATCATTTTTTATATTGTTTTAGTTTTAAGGATTTCCTAATATTTTTTCTATTTTAAAATAAATTTTGGTGATGACTTCATTAAATTCGAAAAACACTCGAAATTTTAGGTCACGACAAATATGTGTGGTAGTGATGATCCTAACAAATTCACCTCTAAAACCTCACCTCTAAAACCTCACATGTATAAAAAAATATTTCGCATTATTCAGATAATTATCTTTGTTTTTCTCAACAATTAGAAAATCCACCATACTTAATTTTGCTTTTGTTGATTCGGTTGTAGAGTTTCTTTCGAAGCTATTTTTGTCTTCTCAATTTGATGATTCTGGAAACAATCTTGTTTTTTTCTCTGAAGCTATTCTACTTTTAGGTGCTTTTTCTTTTGTGCATTCTTTATCTGAAAATACTAAAAGATTGTGCTTGGATAATTGGAAATGTACTGTAATCAAGATGGCCGAATATTTTTTAGTTGCTTGATAAAGATTTAGTTCTCTAATTTCTCAACAAAAACTTATTTATAGTTAATGTTAAAATTAAATATTTACCATTTAACTTCATTGAGATAAATATTTGCAATCATATATTCGTTTGTTACTATGTAGCAATAATGTCGTTGAATGATGTAATAAGATCGAATAGAGTTAACATATGCAGTAAATCATTGACTAAATCGTAAGTTTGTTATTTCCATTTATATCTCAAATTCATATTCATGATTATATATACAACTTATCGTGTAAATAGATGGGTAATCTCCCTCTTCGTTTTGGACAAAATACTAATGAACAAATCTCATAAAACAAAATATAATAAATAGAATTAAAAATTTGAAAATAAAGTTTAATTTTGAAATTAAATTTATATTGTATATTTGAAAATTTAGTAATTGAAAGCTAATAAATTTGTTTGAACTGAACAATAATAAACTTATAAAAATAATACATTATATATTATTCACAAATATAATATACATTATACACATATGTTAAGAAAATATAATATTATGCATTATACATTAAAGAAATATACGTAGATTATACACTAAAAAGAATAGAGATAGATTTTGGTTGGTACGTTACAATATTATTTCTTAAAACTTATTTACTCGATAATAATACACAACTATCAACATATAATTGTCAATTTGATTTATGTTTCTATGATGATGTAGGCTTAGTTTGATCAGAAATAGTAGATAGAGGATAACCTAGCTACTAGTTGGAAGTAGAAAGTTAAGGCCTAAAAAAGTATCTTACTTAATAATAAGTAATATCTCCAAAAAAAAATATAACTTTTATTTAATAAAAATGTTTTATATTCTAGTATTTTTTAAATTAAAAATAATAAAATTTTATCTAAAATTAATATTATTTCAATAAATATTAAATTAATTGAATTTATTATCAATTAGTATTATATGATATCGATTATATAAATTTAATAAATAATTTTATATTCAGATATTTAAAAAATAATTTTTGATAATTTGTTTTAGTAATTTTATTAAAATATCATTATAGAATTTAAAATGCCTAAACATAAACGACATAAAAACTAATGTATCGACCCGAAGAAAGAAAAATCGAATTGTCTATCAAATAAAATATTGAGTGTTATGTAATATAAATGACATAAGTAATATTTCAAATTAATATTTATGTTTTTCAATAAAAATATGGAGGATAAAAACGAGATAAAAGATGTTGCGCTACAAGCTGTAAAAAGAAACACTAGTTGAATCATCATATGAAAAAACATTTTAAGTTTATGATAGAATGACTATTACCAAAAATTTCTACTTGATCATAAGAGTTTATTAAACTTGTAAAGTATCTTTATAAACTAGTTATTTGACCAATGTCAAACGGTCACAAGATTCAAAATATTTACAGGGTAATAATATTATGCAACTATTAATGTATTCTATCTCACCTATCATAATTATCGCATTTGACTATTTTATTGAATAAGAACAATACTATAGGAATTAAAAAAATAATAATTTTACTAAATTATATATTAGTAATGATTAACATAGTATTGATTAGATGATATAATTAAAATAATTAAAATTATACTAAAAATTGAAAAGTTTCATGTTTTATAGTTTTTTCTAATATAACTTCCTACTCTGAAATAAAATACAAACAAAAAGAGTATTTAAAAAGTTCATATATCTTATCTTAATTTTTAATCAAATACATCAATTTTTTTTACATTATTTTGTTTATATTTCATTTCGGAGAGAGAATGTTATTGGTTGTGTTTGCTTAATTATTAAAAAAAATAATTGACTTTATATTATTAAAAATATTTTTTATGATTGTTTACTTAAAAATAATAGAAGTTGTTTTAGACTAATTTGTTACTGATGAAAAAAAATAATTTTGACATTCAATAATTTAGATATTCATTATTATAAATTTTAATACGATAAAAATTAATTATTTTTAAATGTATCTTTAATTTCAAATATGATTTTTGTGAAGAACTTCTCAAAATAACTTTTTATTTAGATCATTTTTTGAAATTTTATTATAAAAAAATTATAACAAATAGATAAGATAGTTAGATAATATTTTATTTTAAACTATTTAAACAAATTTTTCATTTAAAAACTTTGTTTTTCAAATTATTTTTTAAAAATATTATAACAAAAAAAATAAAATACTATAGAAATCATTTTTTTTAAATATGAAACAAATGGGAGTCCACTAGATCCTCGGTAATTATTGGTAGAAAAGTCCTTAGAAAATTGTGGGATTCAATTATGTTGACTTTATCAGTAGAAAAATCTCAGAAATGACAAATATTATTTCTAGCAATTTATGTGCATTGTGGCAGCTTGAAACTACTACAAACAACATGGAGAAAAAAAATTTAAATCTGTGACAGTCAAAATCCTTAGAAAAACACTATTGAAAGTTTTTTAGCATTGTGGCAGCTTGAAACTACTACAAATAAGATGGAGAGAAAAAAATTCAAACTTGTGACGGTCAAAATCCTTAAAAAAACACTATTGAAAATTTCTTAAAAATATAAATTTATGACGATTAAAATCCTTAAAAAAACACTATTGAAAGTTTCTTACAGTCAAAATCTTCACAAAAGATTTTTTAAATTGCATAGATTTGTGAGGACATGAATCATTACAAATTTGTAGTTGTTAAAGCCGCTATTAGTTTGTTGCAATCAAAACCATAATTAATGTTAATAAAGAAAAAAAAATTATTTTAATAATCAAAAACCCGTCAAAAGTTAGCAAACTTCTAAATGAAGATGAAGAGATATCACAGCATATCTATAGACTATAATGTATCAAGGGATGAAAAGAATAAATCTCCCTTCTATTCTTTCTAATTCCTCTCTAAGTAGTAGTACTACTACCAAAACATCTTTATTCTTTAAATAAGTAATTGAGCCCTTAAAGTGAGTTAATTCAATTCCTTAATTTAAAAAATTGTAATTTAGACTCTCAATAAAAGACATGCTTAGAAATATTTTTGAAATTTTGATTCATTCAAGATTATAGTGACATTGTATTTCTGGTAAGTAGATTGGTCAGTGAGTTAAGAAATTTCAGACGAAATTTAAAAAAGACATCCCGAATTAAAATTCAAAAAATTAATATAACCATTAATATTTACTTTTAACAAAGATTATAATAAAAATATATTTGCAATTTTGAATTTTTATTATTATTTATGTTTAATTACAGTTTTGATCTATCTATTATTATCAATTTACGAAATTAGTCTTCTTATTTTAAAGTCAAAAGTTTTAGTTTTTCTTTTAAATTTTTGAATTAATAAACGACGATTTCACATATTTTAAATATTGCGACTTACAATTCAATAATATAGAACCATTTAAATACATTAATTAGATTAAAAATATGAAAGTTTTCTAAAATTAAAAGTTCAGTTTTCAATTTTATAGGCGTTAATCATTCTAAATCATCGTATCATATGTCACGTTATTTAAAATATGTCACATCATAATTTTTTAGTTAAAAAATCAAAAAAAGAAATTAAAACTATTAACTTTTAAAATAGAAAAATCAATTTCGTGAATTAATAAAAATAGATAAATTAAAACTACAATTAAATTTATTATTTATTATAAAATTATTATGATGGTATCGTTTACTTATTTATTTATTACTTATGCGAAGGATATTCGACCAAGAGAATGATACTTTAACGTAGAAAACTAAAGAAAGCAACATGAAAATCCTTTCTTTATGCTTCTTCTGTTCATAACCCTTTGCCAAGATGCAAAATGCATTATAGATAAGGATCTCGAATATTCCAACTCTAGATTTTTGTTAGTTCCAAAAGCATCATTTAATTATCCACATTCTACACAAGCAATGAAGCAACCATATGTACAGACTGTCTTAAAATATTTCGTAAGTTCTTTAAACTCTTAATAAATAAAAATTATAATTTTAATAATTAAAAAATAGTAAAATAAATTTAGTTTCTACAAAAGTTGAAATTTTATTTAGTCTTTATAAAAAGATTCTAAATTTGTTAGTCTCTAATCTTTTTTTATTTATTTTTAGTTCTTATTTTCAAAAAATAATCTAAAAAATTTCTAATTTTTGTTCTTAAAAAAACTTTCTATAAAATTAAAATAGAGACTAAATATGAATAAAATAAATTTTATGAACTACATTTGAAAATTCATAATTTTGTAACAAATTAAAATATTATATAACAAAAAACTGAGCTCCTAAAATATTGGAGGCTCTGGATGCAGTGATGCACCATGGATATGTATTGTGAATCTAAAATTACATACATTTGTCAACAGAAAACCCATATAAAATTACACATTATTTGATATTTTCCATATTTCTTTATTATTATTATTATTATTATTATTATTATTATTATTATTATTATTATTATAATATCATTTTCCATTGAATATGTGTACTCATTTCTCTTTGATTTTAAGCAGCTTCCGTAAATCTTCACCCAAAAAACACTTCACAAAAAAATAGTAGATCAAAACCCATTTTTATTTCCAAAGTTTATAAAATTTATTAATTTCGTCTAAAACTTTATTTTTAAAGCATGATTTTTAAGTTGCTGTTAAATTTTAATTTTTAATTGATAAATTAAATATAATATTTTATTATATATAAATTTTAAGTTAAAAATTTACATGCAAGTATGCAAAAAAATTGCAAGTGGAATGGCAAAGAGAGGGAAATATGACTGAAATGTTTCTCTAGTTTGAAAGAAATGGAGCTTTGATTTAGTTTTTTTTTTAAAGAAATAACTTAAACAAAAAAATAGTCAATTTGATTAGACTTTTACAATCCTTCTCACAAAATTATTAAACAAACTAATAAAGAACATGATGATTAGATTCAATTTAATCAGATTCACATTTGTAAACATTAAGACACTTATTTTGAAAAATCTAAAAACACATTCAAACTTTAAATCTTTTATAATATTAAAACAATTACATAAACATTTTTTATAACAAAAATGGCATATAAATTATTAAAATATACTTAAATACAACACATTTTAAAAATAATACTGCTCATGTAGTGTGAAATAAAAGTATCAAGTGGTGATACGACAAATTTTAGTTGATCTATCATTAATTGCTGATGTGGCAAATACATGGGAATATAACGTCATCATTTTGTTAATTTTTTTTAGTGTTTGAAATATTTTTATTTTTTAAATTTATTGTTTTAATTTGTTGACGAGATAAATAAATATAAAATAAAGAAAGGAAAAATGCAATTAAACATTGTTTTACGTGGAACAAAATTCGTCTCATTTAACTCATTCCACATTTTACAATAAATAGTTTAGAAATTGATAATTATTGTAACTTTGAAATGACATATAAATAGTATTTTTCGTTCCAAAATAATAGTTGTACTTAACTATTTTGTAAAAACTAAGAGGAAAATATATATGAAATAGAGAATAATGATTTTATTAAATTATTTTTATTAATGATTAGTGTATATTAATTATCATAATATAAAATAAGATAATAAGTTAATGAGAATAACCCATATAATATTAAATAGATAATACAAATGAAAAAAGTAAATTTAAATTGGATTGGAAATTAAAAGTTAATATTTTAGAGACAAAGTAGTTTTACAAATGTAACGAAGTTATAATATTTTAAAGACAAAATAGTGTTACAATTGTGATGGTTATCGTAAAACAGAGAGATATAGTTTGAAGAAAAATACACTTAAAATAGAATATAGCTTCCATTAAAAAAAAAATCAAATATTGTTTGTTATTATTATAAATAAAAGTTAAATAGTATTGAATTATTTAATGTTATTATTACTAATATATACTTCATTTAATTAATTTTACAACATTTGATATGGATAATTTTTATAACATTAAAAATGGACAATTAAAAAAAATTAACTTATATTTTACATAGAATATAAAAAAAAATTAAGTATATTTAAGTAAATTTTTAATAATAAAAAAATAGGTTGTTTTGGTATAATAGTGTACCGAAAGGAGTAACTTTTTGTTATAGTTTATATTAAGTTGTTTCAGAAGAAAAAAAAACTATAGTATAACATCTCTTCTAGTCACTAGTATTATATGAAAAAAATTATACCGACTTATCAATTTAGATGGGATAAATCTATTATCTTAATAAATCATTAATTTAATTCAAGAGCTAAATGATTAACAATTAAAAGAAACAGTTTAGTAAATATGACATGTGTTTTATATTAAATTAAAATATTGACCATACTACCATTCTTTTTTACTACTCCTATATAATGGCGGATCCTATATATTGGGCTATTGTCCCAGCAAGAAAACAATTTTTTTATTGCTATCATTTTTTGTTTTAAACTTCCATAAAAACTTTTATATTTAGAATTACTCTTAAAATTAAAATTAATTTTACGTGTCACAATTATAAACTGTTAAAAAATAAAATAATTGATTGAATAATTTATTAATTACATATATAAAATAAGTCATATTTGATAATGTCAAAAATTAAAAACTTATTAAACATTTTTAAAATATAAAATATTGTAGAATATAATTATAATTTATAAAAAAATTTAAATTTATTTAATCGTTATAATTATATATTTTATAAAAGTTAATAAATATTTTCTTTAATAAAAATATATATATTATTTTATTTTCCTCGTTAGAGAAAATCTCTTAATCTGCCACTACTCTTAAAATAACCGTAAATATAATTTTTTTAGTGTCATATTAATAAGTGTTCTAAAAAAAATTAATTTTTATAATTCCAAAAATAAAAACACAATTTAAAATTTTATTTTTATATTTAAATTCTTATAAAAAATATTTAAAAATACTTGTTAGCATTTTATTTATTTATTTATTAGAGGGAGTATAATTTTAAATGGAATACCATCCAAGTGCAGTCCAAATTAAGGAGTTGTGATTTTTTGGATCTGTCAGGTGCTTGTACATTGCTTCAGATCCTCATAACTGAGGCGAGTTAGAGCATACTTGCATCTCTAATAGGGTGTTTATGATATGATTTCCAGATAAGGCTTCTTGCATGCCTTGGTAAATTTAGATTTTTGTTGTACAATTTCTGAGAGTGAATAAGGAAGGAACCACTAAACCATGGAAACCACCGAGTCTAAGCAACCTATTATCATCACTTCTTCAATATCTCTTCCGAAAACCTGTAAAAAGACCGACTCCCATAAAATAGAAAACCTTATCGAATATACTTATGTTCTTGATGATGTACAAATTGCTGAAACCGTACCACCTCTTTTAAGTCCATATAACATCTTTAAAAGACAAAGATCTTTCACCAGATCTATCAGAAACTTGATCACAACCAGCCGTCCTCATATGAAAGAGTATGTACAATCTTCACAACTTGACCAGTGCAGCCTCAGAGTGACAAACCAAGAGCAGTATGTTGATTTAGAGATTCCGCAGAATCTTATAAATCATTGGAAAAATGAAGGATACACAGCCTTGCACTTTGGAGTTGTCGGATTGATCCTTTCTCTTCATGGAAGGAAAAATCTCCCTGTTTTCTGTAAGATAGCATTGTTAGACTCTAGCTATCTTCACTATGAAAACGCAGTCATCGGGACTATCCTGACTTCACTACATGCAGGAAGCGTAGTCCTCACTATCTTCCCGAATTACAATGTAAGTCTTAACGACAGTACCTTGTCAACACGGCTAAAGGTCCAAGTTCAGATCACCGGAACTGATCAGATTCCAGAAGCCTTGTCTGCAACTCTTCATCACCAAATAATCTATCGACTCCAAAATTATTCGATAGATTTACCACTCACAGCATGTTCTTCAGATTCGTTATTGGTAGTCACCAATAAAGAAGAAGAAACACCCTCTATTGTCCAAATCCATAGAAAAATATCGAGAGAAGAATTAACACAGCTAATTCCTCTTGAATGGATCACCAACTATGAAAAGATGCAACAAGACAGAAGGCCGATCCAATCTCAAGAAGCAACTTTCAGGAGATCATCTGTTGACAAGACAGTCAAGACGATCTTCAAAAACCCAGATGAAGGAAGTAGCTCATCCTCTCAGATCTTCCAAACTCTGATGATTCAACCAGTGCTTGAAGAAGACTGGTGTCCTATCTATGCGGTTACAACCGATGGAAAACCCGTCTATACGGACAAAATAGACGGACATTTCATTTGGGATGTAGATCCCACCAAGTGTGACCCAGACTGTGACTGTTGGATGCATGATGATGAAATGGATGAATATATCATCCGCCCTAAAAGGAAAAATAAAGGTAGGTGTAAACCACCACCACCTCCACAAAGAAGGACTGATCCGGACAATGGTCCTTGGGTCGGAATCCGAAAAAGAGCTCCTCCTCTCCAGATTTATGAAGAAGCTCTTAGGATCCTCATAGAAGAAAACCTTATTCCACCAGATGATCCTGACCTTATTTCATGGTCTCCCTCAGACCATTATAAACCTTTAGAACCTCCAAAAAATATCAATCCAATCTCTTACTTCATGTACACAGCTTTTACACCAGAATATGACCAACAATTCCCTACTCTAGAAAGAAAGGTAGACCCAATCACAAACAGGTCATCCAAAACTTTCATACAACCCACTGAAGTCCAACCTGATGGAAAACTCAAACCTCTAACCCAGGCAGAAGAAGTTCTTAATTGGCAATCTGAGAACACGATTGCTCAAAATGACACTCTCCAAAATTTAAATAGAAAGGTGAATAAGATTACAGAAAAAATAGAAGAAACAGATGAAGATCTCAAATTTTTGTCACAAAAGATGCAAAAACATTACAGAGCCTTGAAAGCTCAAGTTTCTAAGTTGGATCATGACTTAAGAAGGATGTTGGAAGAACGAACTTTTGGCCAAGAGTTTGACCGAAAAGAAAGAG
Organism: Cicer arietinum; assembly: GCF_000331145.2. Taxonomy (NCBI): domain Eukaryota; kingdom Viridiplantae; phylum Streptophyta; class Magnoliopsida; order Fabales; family Fabaceae; genus Cicer; species Cicer arietinum. The sequence continues at coordinate 1,419,331 of NC_021164.2, forward strand.
AAATCAGAATGTTACAAGGCCAAGTAAAAGAGAATGATGATTTCTTGAGAGCCTCAAAAAAGTAAGAATCTAAACACGTTGAAGATCCTTTCTTTAATCCTCCTAACTTTCCTTCTTATTTCTCACGACCAAATAGACCCTCTCCTTTCTATCCAACATATGCTTCTTCACCACCAGATTACGCTAAATACATACCCACATCCTATAGACCAAAACCTGCCAGAACTGAGAAAGCCTCAACCTCCAGGTCCAAAGAAAAAACCACTTGCTTAAGTTTATCATCCTCTGATTCCCAAGATGTCCCTGAAACACCTCCTCCAAAAATTCAGAAAGAAGAGATCCCAGAAAAAAGTTTCCAAGCCATGACAATCACGGAGAACCAAAAATTCCCACAAGAAAGTAATTCTCTTCCACAATCCTCAAAGGGTGAAGATTCCTCTTCTTTTGAAGAAAATGATTCTTCCAAAGATGCATCAACTGATGAAAGATCTGAATCCTTTTCATCAGCATCAGAACAAGAATCAGAGTCTGAAAGAAATTATGCGAACATCTCCAGACTTTTCATGGTAAATGTAAAGGAGGAAGGATCCTTTTATGAAGACTCATTCGAAGAAAATCCAGTCTCAGGGAAAACAAAAATAAACAATGGAACATGGTTCACGCTTGATGATATACCATCCAGTCTTTGGAGAAAAAGACTCCTTGAATTTGGCGTCTGGCTTGACACTCAGATGATGAAAACAGGTGCAGACACTTATAAGATTATTGAAGAATTTTGTTGTCGGATGACGGGTACGTTGAAAGAATGGTACCATAATCTTGGTAGCTTCAAACAAGATGAATTAAACAGACTGATGAATACTGCTGCGGTCCTTGGAATTCTCCACAATGAATTCATTGGTGATATGGAGATATTTGACAGGAAAATCAGACAAGAGTTCTTTGAGATGAGATGTTGTTCCCTTAAAGTCAAAGATCTTCAAAGACACTATCAAAGAATGACCCAGAGGTATTATGTCCTTAATGGTTTCAATGATCATACCCTAAAAAATACACATATCTCATCGCTGCCTCAAGAACTACAGCCAGAAATTCATAGGATGATAGCAGCCGCTCAAAAAGATGTTAAAACCTTGAGCCTCGGCCAGATACATCAAATAGCATTAGAAGCACTTGAAAATCTTTGTAGATTGCACCAACATTTCTCAGAAATTGTACAACAAAAATCTAAATTTACCAAGGCATGCAAGAAGCCTTATCTGGAAATCAAGTGCAAAGATAAAATATGCAGTTGTACAACAATAAAGCAACATCATCGGCAAAAATACACCAAGCCTTCTAGGATCTTCAAGAAGGTAAGGAAAAAGAAAGCTTTGAAGTTCTTCAAAAAGAATCATTTTAGGGGGAAAAAGGAAAATCAAAGGTGTTTTGTCTGTGGAGAAAAATGACATTTTTCTAAGAGATGTCCTAACAAAACCAGCAAAGCTGCCAAGTTGATCAACTCCCTCCAACCTCTAGAAGGTGATCTAAAATCCTTGTATTCAGAACAAAGCTCTGCCGATGAAGAAACAATTTTCGCTCTTCAAAACTCCTCCTCAGGTAACTCTTCTTCAGACGAAGCGTCGTTCGCTGAATCAGAAGATGATGGATTTTTTCCTATTTACTCATTCAAGGAAATTGGAAGCACTTTACCTACTCCTCCTCTCCCTTGTGTGGAGATCCATGTCCTCGCCTCAAAATTTTCTCATCCCAAGAAAGTTAAAGCCTATATGGATACCGGTGCACAAATCACAATGATGAACCCAAGCATTCTCCCTACAGAAGCATGGGTGAAACATGTTGCATACTTTGTAGCAGTAGATGGAAAGACTTTCAAGACATATTTGATGACAAAAGAAAGAATTGGAATCAGATTCTTCCCCGAATCCATAGTTTGGACGAAGGTCATTGGTAGTAGCCTCCCAAACAAAGATATTGTTGTGGGAATGGATGTTTATTCAGCAGCAAATAGGCTTCAAATTCTCCCTACAGGAATCAAATATAAGCGAGAATTTAAACCTTATTCCAGAATATTAAAATTGTATTCCCTCTCTGAAGTTCCTGCTGGATACGAAGAAATCAAATCTAAACAACTCAAACTTTGTGCAGACAATCATGGACAATTCTCTCATCCAAAACCTCTATGGACAAACAAAGACTTTTTTATCCAACTTCCCTTCAAGCTTAATGAAGATATCAATCCAACCAAAGCTACTCATCCAGGAATGAGTCCCTCAGATTTAGCTTTGGCCCGGGAAGAATGCAACCAGTTACTCCAACAAGGTCTGATAGAACCAACAAAATTCGAATGGGCTTGCCAAGCATTCTATGTGGAAAAGAGATCTAAAAAAATAAGGGTGAAAAAGAGGATGGTCATTGATTATAAACCTCTTAACCATTTCCTGAAAGATGGCAAATTTCCCATTCCTAAAACCTCTTCACTAAACATTTTCCTCAAAGATGCTCAGATCTATTCCAAGTTTGATATAAAGTCGGGATTTTGGCAATTGGGTATTGATCCTAAGGATCGTTACAAAATGGCGTTCTGCATTCCTAATGCTCAATACCAATGGATAGTATTGCCATTTGGGCTTAAGGTAGCTCCCTCACTATTTCAAAAGGCCATGACTAGAATTTTTGAGCCCATTATCGATAGTATTCTCATTTACATCGATGATGTGTTATTATTTTCAAAAGATGAAAAGGCTCATAAACAGTTATTGGGCCAATTTTCCCAAATAGCCCAAGATCATGGAATAATGTTATCCGAAAAGAAGAGCCAGATAACACAGACGGAGATCGATTTTTTGGGAATGCATTTCTCTCAGGGGAAATATCAACCTCATCCTCACATAGCCCAAGAACTGTTAAATTTTCCAGATGAAAACCTCACGGTCAAACAAATCCAGCAATTTCTTGGAATAATTAATTATATCAGGAATTTCATCCCAAAGTTGGCTAGATATACAAGTCCACTATCACAGTTGCTTAGGAAAAACCCTCCGCCGTGGGAACCAAAGTATACTGAAGCTGTCAAAACTTTGAAAAGGATTGCACAGACTCCACCTGCCCTAAAAATTCCTGGAAATGGGAAAAGAATTTTACAAACTGATGCCAGTGATCATTATTGGGGCGCAGTCTTGATAGAAGAGATCAATGGAGTAAAATACTATTGTGGTCATGCTAGTGGACAATTCAAGGAGGCCGAAAAACATTGTCCACTAATGGAAGCAGTTGAAGCAAGACTTTCAGCGGTGGAAAACTCTATTCGCCGGGAATTGAATTAGGTGAAGTTGAAACGAGTGTTAATTAAAAGGTATGGTGGAAGACAAAGTGATAACCCCCTTTGAAGAGTTGAAAGATTTGCAACAAACAGGAACAATTAATGAATACATTACCACCTTCAAATATGTGTCGTCACAAGTAGCAAGACTACCGGAGGAGTAGTACCTTGGGTACTTCATGGGAGGACTCAAGAACCACATTCTCTTGAAGGTCGTACATTGAATCCACAAACCAGATTGCAAGCAATGAAGATTGCTCGTGATGTCGAAACGGAATTACGTGGGTCTCTGATTCCAATAGGTGGTAGTGTGGGTGGGCTTCGTAGTTGGAAGGGAAGTGGGCCAAGTGGATCGGAGCCCAACGGAAAAAAAAGGATTTGGAATTCATTATAACCCAGGTTCGACCCGATCTGAAAGTGGTTTTAATAATAACTTAACCTGGTCAGTGTACAGCAAAACCGATTCGACTCAATCTGCCTCAAATGCAACTGGTGGAACTACATGGTCCGTTCTTTACCACAAAAGACTTGGCTAATTCTAAGGCACTTCAAGGGCAAATTGAAACACTGTATAGTTTGTTGGAAGAAGAATTGGGTCAGACTTCAAATGAAGAATTACGAGAGCTAACTCAAGACCAACAACAAGAGCTTCAAGACTTGTTGGAGAATTTTAAGAGAGTTTTTGAAGAGAATACGAGGCTGCCTCTCGAACGAGATATAACTCATGCAATTGAATTGAAGAAAGATGTCGGTCATGTGACTGTTAGGCCATATCGTTATCCTCACCACCATAAGGAAGAGATCGAAAAACAAGTTCAGAGCATGTGGACCCAAGGTATAATTCGAAACAGCTCTAGCGCATTTTCTAGTCTTGTCATTTTAGTTAAAAAGAAATATGGGTCATGGAGGATTGTGCTGATTATAGAGAATTGAATAAGGTTACAATGGCAGATAAATATCTAATTCTGGTAGTTGACGAATTATTGGATGAACTACATGGAACGAAATTTTTCTCAAAACTTGATTTGAAATCCAGTTATCACCAAATAAAGGTGAAAGAAGGGGATGTGCATAAGACATCATTGCGAACTCATGAAGGGAATTATGAGTTTCTAGTGATGCCGTTTGGGCTGACGAACGCACCAGCCACTTTCCAATCCACCATGAATCAGATTTTCAAGCCACACCTTCGTAAGTTTGTCTTGGTATTTTTTTATGATATCCTATTATATAGTAAGGGATGGGAAGAACACTTGCACATTTATATCAAGTGATGGAGATTTTACAATACCATTGTTGTGTCGTTAATAAAAAAAAAATGTAATTTTGCTAGTAGGAAAGTGAAATATTTGGGTCACGTAATATCATAACAAGGTGTCGATGTGGATCCATATAAGGTTAATAACATTTTGGAGTGGCCAATCACCCATAATGTCAAAGGAGTGAGGGGATATTTGGGGTTGACCGGTTATTACCGGAAATTCATTGTTGGCTATGGAAAGATAGTTAAACCATTGACATAACTAATAAAGAAGGAAGGATTTCATTGGGGCACAGAACAGTTGAAGGCCTTTGAGAATCTTAAAAGAGTTATGGTGCAAGCCCCAGTTTTAACATTACCATATTTTTCACAACCTTTTGAGATTGAATGTGATGCATCCGGAAGAGGAATAGGTGCAGTTTTAATGCAGAAAAAGAAGCCTATAGCCTACTTCAGCAAGGCATTGTCCAATAATAATTTAAGTAAGTATGCATATGAGAAAGAATTAATGGCGTTGGTGTTGGCAGTTCAGCATTGGCGTCCGTATTTGTTGGGAAGAAGATTTGTGGTGTACTCCGACCAAAAGAGTTTACGACACTTGCTCGAAAAACGCATCACTACAGTTGATCAGCAGAATTGGATAGCAAAATTATTGGGCTACACTTCGAAGTGGTATACAAGTCAGGTCCAGAAAATAAAGTTGTTGACGCTCTTTCAAGAATGCATGAAGAAGCATAGTTGAAAGGGATTACTTCTTTTCCGATATGTATGCAAGAGCAACAATTTCAGCAGGAAGTTATGAATGATTCTCAATTAAAGAAGGTGATAACAGAGCTGCAACAAGACCCTGCATCCCGACCGGATTTCCAATTAATCAAATGGATACTTTTCTACTGTAGCAGACTGGTATTATCGTCAAATTCTGGTTGTATACATTTATTGTTGAAAGAATTTCACTTATCTCCAATTGGTGGCCATTCAGGTTTTCTACGCACGTACCGAAGGATGGCAGGAAATCTTTATTGGGCAGGAATGAGAAAGTCAACGCCAAAAGTACGTTGCGTCCTCCCCTATGGGTTTGTTACAACCCATCTCAATTCCGGAGAAAATTTGGGATGATATTTCAATGGATTTTATCACTGGTCTCCCAAAATCAAAGGGGTTTGAAGCAATTTTTGTAGTGGTGGATAGATTATCCAAGTATGGACATTTTATTCCCTTAAAACACCCATATACTGCGAGGAAGGTGGCTGAAATCTTTATTAAAGAGGTGGTGCGTCTTCATGGGGTGCCACAATCCATTGTCAGTGATCGTGATCCATTGTTTGTGAGTCTATTTTGGAAAGAGTTGTTTCGCTTATAAGGAACGATGTTGAGTATGAGTTCGTCATATCATCCAAAGACGGATGGGCAAATGGAGGTGGTGAATCGGTGCTTAGAACATATCTTCGATGTTTTGCATCGGAGCAACCGAAGGAGTGGTCGCAATGGATTCATTGGACTGAATTGTGGTATAACACCACATTCCATGTGTCTACAGGAACTACACCGTTTGAGGTAGTGTATGGAAGAAAACCACCCACTGTGGTTAGATATTTACAGGGAGAAACGAAAGTAGAAGCAGTAGCAGTTGAATTGGTTGATCGTGATGAGGCCTTACGTCAACTTAAGTATCATTTGAATAGGGCCCAAGAACATATGAAGAGGTATGCAGGCAAGAAAAGAAAAGCATATTCATTTGAAGAGGTATTTTTGAAGCTCCGGCCCCATAGACAGCAGACGATGACTAGAAGGATTAATCAGAAACTGGCTCCACGGTACTTTGGACCATTTCCGATCCTAAAGAAAATAGGGGCAGTATCCTATAAGTTAAAGCTGCCTGAAGGAAGTAGAGTGCATGTAGTGTTTCACATTTCACAACTCATATACCAGACGAGTTAAAAATGGAAGCAGAAGAGGGGGAAAAACCGCCACCGCCACACTCTACTGCCGTCCCGACTCCGCCTTCCTTTTCACCGCCTATGATTCCAAAGTCCACGCCGCTAACAAACTCGCCCTTTGTCACCCTCGCGTCACTCTCTGCAAACAAGCTCTGGCGCACATCACATGCAAAGCTGACGCCGCTTCTCTTTGCATCACTTGCGATCGTGACATCCACACTAATAACCCCCTCGCCGCACGTCATGAACGTCTTTCGATTACTCCTTTCTTTGATTTGAATTTAATAATTTGTTGAAGTTCCACATTGGAAAAAAAAAATTTATAAATTTAAGTGGAAAGAAACTTGTTCAAGTCCCACATTGAAAAGAATTTTTTTTGAAATCCCACATTGGAAAATCTCTAATATTTTGAGTAGTTTCAAATCTATACATACTAAAGTCCCACATTGGTTAGAAAATAAATGTGAGTTTACTTCAAACTATTGTGAAAAGCACACCAAAGTTGGATGATTTTTCCAACTTTCTCTTTTCTCCCTTTTATATTTTGTTCGCCTAATTTTCGAGCCATTTCTCTCATTTCTTTCTGTCCCTTCAGTTTTTAGAGCGGTTATTATATCGCAGTCCCTTCAATATTTTTATAGCGGTTTATTATGCTGGTTTTTAGAGCGGTCGTTATGTCGTAGTCCCTTTGTTTTCTAGAGCGGTTGTAATGCTGTAGTCAATTTATTTTTAGAGCGGTTGTAATACCGCAGTTATGACTGTTCATAGTACCATATTGCGAATGACTTTAATCGTCATATTAAGAGTGGCTTTAAGCGCCATATTGAGGGTGTAATTCTAGAACAGTTTTCTACGGTGCAGTGGAACTTCGATATAGTGAATCTGGGTTGTTTTATTCTGGGGACTTCGTGGTTGATAGTCTGTCTTGCACAATTTGGGCAGTGTCGCGAAACGTCTTAAATATTGGAAGTGATATATAATTCAAATGCAGTTTAGTGGCTTTAGGAAGCGTTTCGTAAAAGAGCTTATTTGGAAAAGTTGTTTTTGGAAACTTCCTGAGACAAAAATAGTTTTTTCTGTTTGGGCCACTTGATTGGTTCCACATTGTACCCCATATAAATACCTTTGTGTGTATTGTTTGAAAGGCTAATGTCATTTTGATACCATAGTAAAACAGAAAATACTCTCTTCCATAATCTCTCTCTTTTCTCCATCATCTTCTCAAAACACCACAGTTTACAATTATCGATTTTCACCATTGATTCACCCTCCACTCTTGATTATGTTCCAACATTTGGCTTCAAGAGCCTGGTTCAGATCCAATTTCCGCTGCAAACATGTCCGTTTCCAATGACAAAATTCCTACCAACCTTCCGATTCTTGATTCGAAGAATTATGACAAATGGTACAAACAAATGAAAGTTTTGTTTGGATATCAAGATGTTCTTGATATGATTACCGATGGCATTACTCCTCTTGGTGAAGAGGCTACAACAGCTCAACAAGCGAAATTCAAGGAAGATAAGAAGAAAGACTACAAGGCCCTCTTCTTGATTCATTCTTG
>NC_021164.2:1427512-1427935 GCF_000331145.2 Cicer arietinum
TTGAGGAATCGAAGGATCTCAAGACGATGACGAAAGATGAACTTCAAAGTTCATTAGAAGCTCATGAACAAAGGATGGACGAAATAGGAAACGATAAAGCCAAAGCGGAAGTTGCTTTGCAAGCCCGTTTCAACGAGAAGAATAAGAAATCGAAAGGGAAATGACCTTCTAGAGGAAAGAAAAATTTCCATAATTTTGATGAAAAAGAGTCACAAAATTCAAGGAAATGTGAGGGCAGTTCCAAAGGTGGTGGTCGAGGCAACTACAAGTCGTTCGACAAAAGTACCAAGAAGTGTTACAATTGTCAAAAGCTTGGGCATTTCGCAAGAGAGTGTAGAGCGAAACCAAGGGAGAATCATGCGGATGAGGCTAAGGTTGCTAGGCAAGACGTGTATTATGATAACACGGTTCTTGTAATGATCA
>NC_021164.2:1428555-1445729 GCF_000331145.2 Cicer arietinum
TGAAGAGTGTATACAAGGGAAGCAACACAAGAATAGTTTCAGCAAAGATGCAGGTCATAGGACCAAACATCATCTTGAGGTGGTGTATTCTGATGTGTGCGGACCGATGCAAGTCAGTTCGTATGGAGGTAATCGATACTTTGTCACGTTTATCGATGATTTTAGTAGGAAGCTGTGGATTTATCTCATAAAGAGGAAGGATGAGGTGTTTGAGGTGTTCAAACGATTTAAATCCATGGTTGAGCGGCAAAGCGATCACAAACTCAAAATTCTCAAAACCGATGGCGGAGACGAATTTACTTCGAGTGAATTTGGGAAGTATTGTGATGATGAGGGTATAGTGCGTGAGGTTGTACCACCCTATACGCCTCAGCAAAATGGCGTGGCCGAGAGAAAAAATCGGACAATTATGAACATGGTGCGTAGCATGTTGAAAAGGAAGAATTTGCCGAAAGTGCTTTGGGGAGAAGTTGTTGCTACAGCTACCTATTTGTTGAATAGGTGTCCTACAAAGAAGCTGGAAAAGTTGACTCCAGAAGAGGTATGGTCCGGATTCAAACCGAATTTGAGTCATTTGCACGTTTTCGGCTCGGTAGCATTTCGACATATTTCGGGACAGCTTCGAAAGAAGCTTGATGACAAGAGTGAAATGATGTTGCTTGTCGAATATCATCCTACCGGAGGCTACAAGTTGTTTGATGTGAGTAGCAAGAAGATCGTAATTAGTCGAGATGTGATCATGGATGAGATACGACAGTTTGACAGCAGAAAAACTGCCATATCAGTTCGGGAAATCGATTTATGCCACGAAAATCAATATCCTGGAGCTGCTGGAACTGTTTTTGGTGAGGTGGAAATCGATTTACCTCCAGGGGAAATCGATTTCATGCAGGAAAATTGGAATTTTCAGCCTGCTGAAGGTGCTGTACAACAACCTTTCGGAACTGAAACAGGTGAATCAAGTAGACGACCAACAAGGCAAAGAGCATTGCCTCAAAGACTCCGTGATTGTGAACTATTCCAAGATAGCGAGACCAACAATGAGGGTGATCTTATTCACTTCGCTCTAATGGCCGAATCCGAACCGGTGAATACGGAAGAGGCATTAAGCAATCCAAAGTGGATGTGTGCTATGAAGGAAGAGCTGGAATCAATTGAAAGGAACAATACGTGGATGTTGGTTGATTTACCGAAAGGTAAAAAGGCTATTGGTGTGAAATGGGTCTACAAAGTGAAAGCAAATCCGAAAGCTGAAATAATCAAGCATAAAGCTCGATTAGTTGCAATGGATTTTTGCAAAAGGAAGGGATAGATTTTGATGAGGTGTTCGCACCGGTAGCAAGACATGAAACGGTTAGTTGTTGCGATAGCTAATAACAACAGTTGGCCGTTATATCAAATGGACGTCAAATCGGCATTTTTGAATGGTCCACTTGATCAGGAGGTCTATGTTGGACAGCCACCTGGTTTTGTGATTCAAAATCAAGAGGCAATGGTCTACAAGTTAAGGAAGGCACTCTATGGTTTGAAACAAGCTCCAAGAGCTTGGAACAAACGCATAGATGGTTTTCTTATAGACATTGGTCTCAAGAAGTGCGTATCCGAACATGGTGTTTATGTGAAGTAGGATGCAAGCGAATGAGTAATCATACTTTGTCTTTATGTGGACGATTTATTGATTACAGACAGCTGTGAAAGTTACATTTCAAAGTTCAAAGAAGAGCTTATGAGGGAGTTTGAAATGACTGATCTTGGCACAATGAAATACTTCTTAGGCATAGAATTCCAAAAGACAAAGTTGAGGCTGCTCATGCATCAAAACAGATATGCAATGGAGATCTTGAAGAGGTGTGATATAGAGCATTGCAATGCTGCCACAACACCAGCCGAGGCACGTTTACAGCTGTCCAAGAGTGAAGATGAGCAAGATGTGGATCCTACTCAATACCGGAGATTGATAGGATCATTGCGTTACTTGTGCAATACGCGGCCAGATTTAGCGTTTAGTGTCGGTATTGCAAGTAGGTTCATGGAGAAGCCGAAGGTATCACACTTGGCAGCGGTTAAGATGATACTTAGATATGTGAAAGGTACTTTTGGCTGTTGAATTTTATTTCCTGCAAATGACATGGGCAAAAATTGTGAATTACTCGGATACACCGACTCCAATTGGTGCGGAGATAAGGACGATCGAAAATCAACGGCCGGTTATGTCTTTATGTTCGGAGGGGCACCAATCTCTTGGTGTTCTAAAAAGGAGCCGGTGGTTACTCTCTCTTCCTGCGAGGCGGAGTATATCGCAGCTTCGTTATGTGCATGCCAAGCTGTGTGGCTAGTGAACCTGCTGCATGAGCTGGACAACAACACGAGATGAGTTGTTTTGCTGTTGATGGACAATGTTTCAGCCATCAACCTTGCTAAGAATCCCATAGCACATGGGAGGAGCAAACATATTGAGATGAGGTTTCACTATTTGAGGGAATTAGTGAGTTCCGGACAGTTACGTTTGGGGTACTGCATAAGCGAAGAACAAGTTGCAGACTTGTTGACGAAAGGCGTTACGAATGAGGTTTTCAAGAAACTTGTGATGAAGCTAGGCATGAAGAATGTGGAGCATTTGAATTAAGGTGGTGTATTGAAAGTGATATATAATTCAAATGAGTGGCTTTAGGAAGCGTTTCGTAAAAGAGCTTATTTGGAAAAGTTGTTTTTGGAAATTTCCTGAGAGGCCACTTTTGGTTCCACATTGTACCTCATATAAATACCTTTGTGTGTATTGTTTGAAAGACTAATGTCATTTTGATACCATAGTAAAACAGAAAATACTCTCTTCCATAATCTCTCTTTTTTCTCCATCATCTTCTCAAAACACCACAATTTTTAATTATCGATTTTCACCATTACCCTCCACTCTTAATTGTGTTCCAACATTAAAGAGAGCGACTTAGTTCGCGACTCAACCCACTTCGATAACATAAATTGCGATTTTTAAATAGTTTTTTTAAACTCAAAATCCAACAATTCTCACTCCGTTAAGCCGATTCACCACAATAATAACCACTACGATTCTGGTTGATATCTTTTCGTAAAGCAGATCTCAACTCCTCTCCGTACATTTCTCCGATTCTGAAGCTATTCCGTTCACGGATCTCGATTACGACACTATCGATAACAAAAGCGATGTTGTCGTTCCCGTACGCGGTAACTTCGAGCCTTTTTCTTACAAGATCAACAACGTGCATATTCAGACAGACGTAGAAACTCCGTCAGAGTCACCATGAGTCACAGTGTAAGAGATCTGAGATTCTAAGCCTGATATTTAAATAGAAATGTTGAATATGAGTAAGCAAATTGTTTTTTGTTGTGATTGATCAGGTATCGTCGTCGTCGATGGATGTTGGAGTTGTTCCCGATGGAAACGCTGTATCGGAGATATCGAACTGTGGATATCGGCAAAGCGGTTGCGGCGGATCGAGAAGCGAGAGTGTTGAGGTATAGAGAGAAGAGGAAGAATTGAAGATTCGAGAAGACGATTCGTTATGCTTCTCGTAAAGCTCACGCGGAAACTAGGCCTAGGATTAAAGGTAGGTTTGTGAAACGCACCGATGTCGTTGATTCTGTTGCTGGATACGGCGTCGTTCCAACTTGTTGATTTCTTTTCTTTCCTCTTGTAATCTTCATTTTGTTGCTTCCTTCTCTTCTATTTGCATTTTCTTTCCAGATGTATATAACTTTTTTGTTGTTTTAATGATGCGATTTGTAAAGTTTCAAGTTATTGGAGGCGATTTTGTATGGTTTTTGGGTGAATTTTGTAATGTTATGATATGATGATGATCAGTGTATCTAAATCTGGATTATTATTCGCTTAGGACGTGTAATAATCACATAAATCAATTTTAAATAATCGCTTTTGAGTTTGTCTGATTATTTATTATTATCCGTCCTTTGTGCGTTGTGACGTGTATAGGATCACTCCTTGCGTGTCCGCCGCGGTATGTTTGAGAATACAATATAAATATAAATTATTTATATTTTTCCCAAAATTTGTTTGTTTTCTTTTATGATTATTTTTAAATCTTTTTTAAGAATACAAGATACTATTATTAATGTATTTTCCAAAATGTGTCGGTACAAAAATTCCAAGAATGTATTAAATAGCTAAACTACACTATATTTTTTGGGAACTTTACGGTATATTTGAATATTAATGTTTTGATATTTTCAAATTAAATTATTAATAAGTAAATGACATATTATTTACTTTAAAATAATATTTTTAGTTATGATTTTAATTACCAAAATAGTTTATTTAATTATTAGAGTCAATTAAATAAATAAATATTTAAAAACTTTTAATTTATCCAACTTTAATAGATACTATAGTATTATTTACATAGATAAATTAAAAAAAAAAATATTGATCAAAATATTCATAGCACTGCTACATACTTTTTTTTTTATTAATAATACTGATGAATTTGTCTATTCTTTTTTTTTAAACTTATTTACATATAACATTTAATTTATTTATTTTTTACTCCAAATCAATCTTTTATGTTTGAAACAAAAACAACATTGAGAATTGGGCTCCAAGACTAAAAGTCCATTTATTTTTTGCAACACAAGGCAACCGTATCCTTTAGCTTAAAAAACATAAAAATAAATCAATATTAATAGGATTAAATATGTGTTTAGCTTCTATAAAATTCCAACACTTTTATTTTAGTTATTATAAAATAAAAATATAATTTTTAATTTTAAAAAATTATCTAGTAAACAGTTGTAGCCCCTGTTGAAATGAAACATGTTTAATTATTTTTTAATTTTAAAATTTTTTAAATCCTTTTTTGCAAGTATTTTAGAACATTATAAAAACTTCTTCAACAAAAATTTAGAATCTTTTAAGATCGGATGAATTAAATGTAGTTTTTTTAATATAAAAAACTTAAGATAAAAGTAATGAACATATAGACATGAAAATCGAGTTTTGAGTTTATTTATTGTGGATGAACATTTTGTATTGTTGTAAATAAGCTTGAAAAAGATCTACTAAATAAATATGTTCACTTAATAGCAAAAACTAAAACCGCATATTTGATAATTTTGTAAGAACTAAAAATTATATTTTTATTTCACATAGACTAAAATTATCTCACTTTTAACCAAAATTAACTATATCAAAATCAAGTCTTGTCCCAAAGAAATAAACAGGCACTAAATCGAAATGTTATTCACAAAGATAAGAAAAACCTAACTTTTAGAGGGAGTTATGCATAGAAAGAAAAACTAGTATTCAAGGTTGACCTTTCCTAAAAATAGAAAAATCAAAACATTTTAAAATAGTAACATTTTTTTTTAAAGATAAGCAAACATTTACAAGTTAGTCAATGTGAATTAAGTAAACTGATGAGTTGAAGTTCACCAGATCGATCTTACTAATATTTTGTGAGATAGACAAATTTCACCTGCTTTCTCACCCTTACTTGAAATTTTGAGTAAATTTGCATATAAATATATACACATTAATTTTGAAATTTTTTGTTTTATTTTATCTGTATATTAATAAACTTTTGTTTATCCAAAACAAATATGTTTACAAGTACAATACAATTTACGTGAGTCCCAAGGTTATTTTAAAAATAATTGAAGTGTTCAAAATGTTTTAAAAGAATTTTTAAATTAATACTTACTTTATTTTAAAATTGAATGCGTAGGTATGATTGACAGAGGAAATGTACCTCTAACTTAGTATTCCTAGTTTATGGAATGATACGGTTGGCGTTTCTTCCCACGTAAACAACCCAACAATAGCATTCCTGATACCAAAATAAAACTTTTATCTATTTCTAAATCAGGCTTCGTTATTATATTGTAAGATACTCGTAAACACAACCCATTGTCTAGTTAATTGTGACAAAGTAAATCATACACAAACTCTCCAAAGGAATATGCTTAATTGCTTTCAATGGCTAAAATTTTGAGGCGATAAATATGGAATGGCCCAAGAGAAATATACTATTAATCTCTCATTGAATTAAATTGCCTTTGTACGGGGCTAACACTCCCACCACGGCTAATATTCAAAATGGTTAATGACTTTTGGCACTATCTACACTCCCTGATGTGATCTCTGTAGATGTAGCTTAAGGGAATTGCTCCTCAATCCAGCATTCTTGCCACATATTGGGCAAACTTTCATCGTTGGTTTCCGCCACCGCCGCCACTCCATTGAAACCTTTCCATACAGTTTTTGATCAAGTTCCTGTAAGATCTTAGCAAAGCCATCATTCGGCTGCGCTCGATGGTGAACTTTTTTCACAGCATTCCATGCTTCTATTAATGTGAACTTCCTGCATCACAAACAATTTCAGTTCCGAAAAAACTTTACTCTTAAGATAAACTTAAGATTGCTAATATCATACATACTGAAGAATACTTAGACTGTTTTGAAGCACCTAACCAACCATGTAAATAATAATAGTATAATTTGTCATTAAGATTAAACTATTTAATTATGATTGCAACATAACTTGGTTATGGAGGGCTGGCTCCACAAAACACTAGTTTCAACTTTAGGCGATATTATATTAATAGGTTTACTTACTTTCTGAGCATCAAGTAAGCTAGGACTACAGTGACACTTCTGCTTTTCCCTTCGAAGCAATGAACTAAAACACTCTGGCCTGTTCGCTCAACAGCTTCTATAAAATCACAAGCTTCGTCAAATATGCTGCTGATGTTAACATCCTCATTGTCGCACACCTGTTCATACAGGAGAGTGAAAACAAATATGAAGATTTGTTCCTAGCTCAAGAGTAAATTTGATATCTTAAGTCAACAGAAAATATTATTGTTGATGTGTACAATAACAAGCATAAGGGCCTGTTTGTTTAAGCTTTTGACAAAAGTGATTTAGTGTTCTGAGTAGTGACTTTTCGTCGAACTTCATCGAAAACCAAAAATTCAGTGAGAGCCATTTATATCAAGGCTAATATACATATTACAGTGGAGATGTTATCACAAGCATTAGGAATCAACTGTTTCTCCCACAAAAATATTTGCCATAATTGCCAATAAAAAACTAGATTAGTCCTATATGAAAATGCATGAATAAATAATATAAACAAGGTTTAGACAAGAAGGAAGACAACTGATTCTTACGCAAAAACCTCGACAAATAAATCAGTAGAACTATCGGGGATAATGAATAGACAAATGAGATGACTTACAGAGAAATTTTTGTAAATGAATAGATCAGGAAATTGAGAATCTGATTGTCCAATTTCATTAGTACATAAACACAAAATATGAGTGATTCCCAAGTGTTGCATTGTGTATACAGATCTTGCGGATAGTGTTCCACCGATGTACAGGCTATTTGTAATGGCGGATGGTCTCTCTGTATTTGCAGCCTCAGATATCAATGCAATCCTCTCAAGGATATGCTCAAGTCTGACCTGAAAGTTAATGGAGTAAATACTTTCTATGAATATGTATTCCCTATGAATGAGTTGACTTTAATAATGCTACATAACATTTTAAACTCAAATACCTTCAATTCATATGCATCAACAGCTGTGTTGCTGTCACTACCCTCAAAAAATCCTGAATTGAAATTGTTTTCCTGGCATAACTTGATAATATCATTTTTAAGCATTTCATTCCAATGCTCCAATTCTTTATAAGATTCTGCATCAACCTGGAAAGTATGATAAAGTATAAGACCAAAGAGAAAGAAAAATAATAGAATGCAAGATAGAAACAATGTTGTTTTTGCATGATAAAGACACCACATCAATTAAACAATAAAAAAATCAGAAAAATATCCCAAGATTTCATGCTCTCACTCAGAAAAGCAACAACCAACAAGAGCGCATCCAAACCATTGTCAAAAATAGTTAATTTTGTTGACATAAATGTGCAATAAGTCATTTTATTTTGCACAACAAGCATATGAATCAACAACAAAAATGCGAACAATGCAGTTAAACAATAACTAGGATAAATGCATCAGCAGAACCAAGGCCATGTACTAGTAAACAAACAATGCTACTTAGAGACCAACCTTGGCAAATTTATGAAAATCGTGAAGCTTAGCTGTAAAGCAGGAACCGTGAAGTAGCTCCACGCTTCCTTTAGAGGATTTACCATGCCAACCTTCTCTTGACATAGGAGAAGCAGAGTCACAAAAATCTCTATTGCCTGAAGATGGTGATGCCCTTGGAGCAGATCTCTGTGAATCTGTATCGCTAAAATCTCGATGGATATCAATGGAAAGCCTATCCTTACTTGTTGGAGAGGGACAACTACCAGTGGTAGGTGAAGGTGAGTTAGAAATTACCGAATCTTCTTTTTCGGACTCCCCCAATGATATTTTGCAACTACCAGTGGTAGGTGAAGGTGAGTTAGAAATTACCGAATCTTCTTTTTCAGACTCCCCCAATGATATTTTGCTTATAGTATTATTAAACGATCGTAACAAGTTATCAAGTTTTTGGTGAAGTGTATGCAGGAATGTATGAAATCCTTGCAGATCCCTGAGAGCAGCACGGAAACCACTGCGGAACTCGTGAACTATTAATGTTACATCACTTCCTTGTACATCAACTGTTATATTTATGTCTTCTAAGGGAGGACTTCCTAATTTCCCTCCAGTTATATCATATAACAAGTTAGAGGAAAAATCAGAGCTATTTAGGAGTAACTCGACCAACTTAGGATAATTGACCTGATCATCTGCCCGTTTTCCAGCAGGGGGTCGCCGAGGAACAACAGAGTCAATAGCCACAATGTTGGAGCCAATAAACATTGATTCTCTAGATGTTTGACTTTGAAGGCTCATGTCATCGGATGATTCTCTCATCTGTGAAAGATGAGAGCCTTGTGATACCATACCATGATTATGAGAGCTCAATATGCTATTTACTGAAGTTGACCTTCTTTCTTTTAGAAGAGTTCTAGTCATCCCAGGTCTATGTCGGTTCATTAAAAGATCAAAGGCTTCTCCTATTGTATCTAAATGTGAAGAGATTGCCTTTTCAGCCAATAACAAATTGGCAGGGTGGGAAGAGATTGCCTTTTCAGCCAATAACAAATTGGCAGGGTGGGAAGAGATTGCCTTTTCAGCCAATAACAAATTGGCAGGGTTCCCACGCCATCTAAGTTGATGGCACGGAAGCCTATCTTCATTTCTGATAACAAGATCTAGCATCATTACCCTGCCAAGGCCTTCTGATATTCTTTCGGCAGAATCTTGTGATTCAAATGCGCTAGAGCTTTCAAGCAAAGGTGAACCATGTACATAACTACAAAAGATTGTGAATCATTAGAATAAATATCAAAAGTTATCTTGCAAGAGAATAATTCACAGCAAAATACACCACATTAATTGCTTTCATTGTTTTTATGAGAAATAGTGATACTAAATACGATCTAGTTACTCAAAATAAATAACAATGCCAAAACAAACAAAAAACCCTAGTTCAAACTAACCCAACTTACAATATCACAATTCACACATGGAGAAGAGCACAAAAAATTTAGTTATTTTTTGGTTATTGCCAAAAACTGTGACTGTTATACTGAATTTTTTTATGAAAATCGTATTTCTTGAATCATTGCAGTAACAAATATATAGGATGATATTTTTGCACATCACATTCGAAACTATCAGGTCATGCCCTTAGCATGAAAAGTGGAGCATGACTATTTTCAGAAATAAAAGAAAATCCTCAAGAGGTGAAAAAAGTAACAAGGCAATCGAAGCAATGTTGAAAACCATATCATATGAAAACTAGATTTCAATTGTACCTCATAAACAAGAGACATTGACTAAGCTCGAGTGCTTCCAAAAGTTCAGAACATGTCGTTACACCAATTATATCATTCTCACAACTTGCTACGTCCTTTGCTTTTTCTGCAGCATTCTTTATTTGGAGCCATTCTAAATTGGTATTGTGAATGACTCTAGCCTGTATCTTACAAATGTAAGTAAAAAATGAATTTGATAAAATACAAATTAAGTTGCAGATGTTATGGTTGGGTTAAGTAAGAAGGGACACAACACACAACCTGTGGAGTTTGGACTCCCAACCACTTGGCGAATTCATATCCAAGGCGTTCAGACTGTGTTGCCATTCTTGATGAAGATATCTTTAAGACAGCTGCTGCTTCCTTTGGAGAAGCATCATTAGTGCCGAGGACATTGAAAAGGACATTGAAAAAGGCAAAGAACACAACCCCTCCAGAATTTACTGTCATCTATGTGGACACAAATGAAATAAATGAGGCAGTAGCCAATAAAATAAACAATATGCACATCTGCACCACAAAAGGAAAATAAAACACAATTACTATAACAACAAAAAATTGATTAAAAAAATTAACCAATCTACATTGGAAATATAATTGATTTGACACCTAGAAAGACTGAATTAACGTATGCTGAATTGCTGATACATGACGGAAGCCCTAAGCAAAAGCAAAAATAAAAACGACTTAACCTAAACCAGAAAATAAAATCATAGTTCTTTGTAGACATCAATAAACTAATATGGGCCCGTTTACTTTGTTTTCCTTTTCACTTTAACTAATTAAAGTCGATCCAATATTTTCCTCTCTACTTTCTTTTACAATTTTTTAAAACAAATCTAGCATTTTATAGAAACTTTAAAAATGTCAAAACATCGTTTCAAAATATCTTCCTAACTTTTCTTCTAAAAAGACAATCTTCCTAACGTTTCTTCCTCTTCTTTTTAACACAATTGTTCACTACAAGTGTCTTTCATCTTCTTGATAATTTAAAACAGTATATTATGATTATAGGAAAACAGGCAACCTCAAGAGCTTTATTAATTTCATCATCAGAAAGTTCATTGCTGCTGGTGTGTTCGATATGGTGAAGTGAAGAGAGCATGTCCCAAGAAAAGGAGCTTGAATCAGTGTCCAACATTTCAGCTTTACCAAGCCTATCCCACAAACTAAGTTTTGTTTGATCAACAAGCTTATCAATTTGTGCATCCTCTGCAAAATTTCCATCACTGGGCACGACTTAAATGAGTTACCAATCACACCAGAAAGCATATTGAAAATTAGGGTTTTCATTTAAAAGAAAAAAATTGAGCGAGGGAAGAAGATAAGAAATTAGAGTAAAATTGGAAAGATGGAAGAAACCAAGAAGACGTGATAGAAGAAGAGCGAGGAAATCCAGAGGAGCGATTTGTGATATCTCCCAACATATACCAAACCTGCATTCATTGCATTTTATTTTTATTAAAAAAGTTTGAAACATTTTCAATTGCAGAATGAATTGAAATAGAAAAAGAGTACCCGAGAAGAAACAGTGAGAGGCGATAATCCTTGAGACTTGAGACTCTTGTTTTGGTTTTGATCTTGTAAAGAGTTAGTGAATGGTGGTGAAGTAAAAGGGTTTGCTCTTTTGCCAGTTAGTAACCTTAGAAACAGTTTTGCATTGTTATTTACTGTCACTCGGGTTGTAGACTTTAGAAAAATTATTATAAAGTTTAGCTAATTTTAGGAAACCATAAAAATCCTTTTTAAATTTATTGTAAGCACAAAATAATATTTTTAATAAAAACTACATTTTTCTAGAGATTCATATTAGCATTAGAGTTGTGTATTTATCTAAAAAAATCTCAATAAACAACTCTCAAGAAATGGGTATTCTTTGTTGAGACAAACTCTATATTTAAAGTTTTGATGAAAATAAACAAAGGTTAATTAAGAAAGTTAATTTTGATTCTAAAATGTTATGTTAATTTAACATGTATTTTTGAGTAAATTTAATTAAGAACAGAATCAAGCAAAGGAAAGAAAATAACAACAAGAACATTAAAACAGATAAAGATCTCCAGCTTCAAAAGAGTTCATCACAGCATATTGGTCAAATCTTTTCTATCCCTGTGACAAAGAGTCCGCTCTGGAAATCATTCATATCTAATCAGTACATGGCAAGGAACAAGTAGAAATCATCCAGACTCAAAAAGGTTATTTGATCACAAAGATCAAAGGACTCAAAGACAGACAAAAATCATGACGGTCTGCATACTCCAAAATTCAAATGTCAAGAAAGTTTGATCAATCTGGGCATATGACAAGACAATAACAATGGAAATCCAGAACGTTTAAAACGGGAACTCCAGAATGATTATTGAAGCACAAGAAAGTTCAAACTGATAAACCAAGAACGTTAATCATTCTCCGTTTTTCTGCACAGAGACATCAACTCTGTTTCTCTCTGTTTTGATCTGCAATTCTTCTCCAACCTTCTCTAGCTACACTCAAGACTCAAGACAGATAATGTACCATCCAAGATCAATGAAGAAACGTCAAAGAAAGGACATAAATGCTTTAAATGCTAAACCATTAAAAGTCAAAAAGTTATTTCAAAGAAGTATTATTTTTATTCTAAAATAATATTTCAATCAAAAAAGCAAAGTCTCTCCAACAACTCTTATACCTTCATTCAAGTACATCTACAGCCTATAAATAGAAGGCCATTATCCCGATTCTTGGTAAGAAATTCAAGTGCTAAATAATCAACAATATACAATCACACTTAAGCTTGAAATTCTGCAAAACAAAGGCAACATCATTTTCTACAATTCGCGAAACAGCCACTGCTGCACATTCACATATCAGCTGCGAAATTGTCATTAGATACTCTATAAAGAATCTATTCTCAAACAAGAGTTGAGCAATATCAGATTCTGTCAAATTCAATCATTTGTAAAAACTCAAACTATAAGAGTTTCTTTATAGTTTGTTTAAGATTGCTTCCTATCAAGGTTAGATAGGTGTTGTAATTGCTTTCTGGGTGGAAAGTAATTAAGGTGGAAATAGATCAAGGTTGATCTATTCTAGGTGTTGTAAGATTAAGAAGGCTCTTCGTTTTAAACACTTAGTGGAAAATCTCGCAGTGTGAGGACTGGACGTAACCCACGTTGGGTGAACCAGGATAAATCTTTGTGTGGTATTCTCTTTCCTATCTCTTTCTTTATTATACTGCATTGATCAATTAAGATAAAATAGAAACTGATTTTCTGCTAATCTAAGAACGTTCTCTGTTTTATAACATAAACCAAGAATGTTCTCCGTTTTCTGTTTTCATAACCAAGATCATTCTTGAGTTATTTTCTTAAGTTTTAACACGAATTTTTAAAAGGCACATTTACAATTCAAACCCCCTTTTCTTGTAAATCGATATTTTTACTTCAATTGGCATCAGAGCTCGGTCTCTAAAAAGTTCAAAAACACCTAACAAGTGTTAGAGAAAAGATCTAGAAGAATGTCGAAAGCAAAATACATTGTTGAAGGAGGATCCTCAAACCGACCTCCATTCTTTGATGGATCAGACTATTACTTTTGGAAAAACAAAATGCAGCTATTCTTAAAATCTCAAGACATAGGAATGTGGCGCATCATCTCAAACAAGAGTTGAGCAATATCAGATTCTGTCAAATTCAATCATTTGTAAAAACTCAAACTATAAGAGTTTCTTTATAGTTTGTTTAAGATTGCTTCCTATCAAGGTTAGATAGGTGTTGTGATTGCTTTCTGGGTGGAAAGTAATTAAGAAAGAAATAGATCAAGGTTGATTTATTCTAGGTGTTGTAAGATTAAGAAGGTTCTTCATTTTAAACACTTAGTGGAAAATCTCACAGTGTGAGGACTGGACGTAACCCACGTTGGGTGAACCAGGATAAATCTTTGTGTGGTATTCTCTTTCCTTTCTCCTTCTTTATTATACTGCATTAATCATTTAAGATAAAATAGAAACTGATTTTCTGCTAATTTAAGAACGTTCTCTGTTTTATAACATAAACCAAGAACGTTCTCCGTTTTCTGTTTCATAACCAAGATCATTCTTGAGTTATTTTCTTAAGTTTTAACAGTAATTTTTAAAAGGCATATTTACAATTCAAACCCCCTTTCTTGTAAATCGACATTGTTACTTCAATTGGTATCAGAGCTCGGTCTCTAAAAAGTTCAAAAACACCTAACAAGTGTTAGAGAAAAGATCTAGAAGAATGTCGAAAGCAAAATACATTGTTGAAGGAGGATCCTCAAATCGACCTCCATTGTTTGATGGATCAGACTATTATTTTTGGAAAAACAAAATGCAGTTGTTCTTAAAATCTCAAGACACAGGAATGTGGCGCATCATTACAGATGGAGATTTCACACCAAGGGTTGATCAAGATGACTCGAATTCTGCCTTAAAAAAGGAAGCAGATTGGACAGCAGAAGATAAAGCTAAGGTACTTCTTAAACTCTAAGCTCAATTATTCTTATCATGTGCTTTAAGCAGGGAAGAAAGTGAAAGGGTAGATGAATGCACAACTGCAAAAGAAGTTTGGGATACATTACAAACTCACCATGAAGGAACAAGTCATGTCAAAGAAACAAGGATAGACATTGGTATAAGGAAATTTGAATTGTTCGAAATGCAAGAAGGAGACACCATTGATGAAATGTACTCAAGATTCACCACAATAGTAAATGAAATGCGTTCTCTTGGCAAAGCTTATACTGTGCAAGAAAGAGTAAGAAAAATCATGAGGTGCCTTCCAATCATTTGGAGACCAATGGTGACAGCTATAAGCCAAGCCAAGAACCTTGAATCACTGCCTCTGGAAGAACTAATTGGAACTCTAAGAGCTCATGAGGTAGTGTTGCAAGAAGACAAACCAGTCAAGAAAGGAAAGGCAATAGCACTGAAAGTTTCTCAAGATAAAATCACAGTACCAGTTGAAGAAGAATCAAAAGAAAATGAACAAGGAGATGCTGATGAAATTGCGCTTCTCACTAGAAGAATACAAAGAATGATGAGAAGAAGAGATCAAATCAAAAAGGGATTTCAAAACAAAAATCCTAAAACAGAGATTGACAAGAGCCAAGTCACATATTTTGGATGCAACAAATTGGGACATTACAAAGCAGAATGTCCATCAAACAAAAATCCACCAAAACGATTTCCCTTCAAAAAGAAATCAATGATGACAACATGGGATGATTCAGAGGAATCAGAAACTGAGGAAGAAGAAGAAGAAGCCAACAACAGAAGAAGAGGAAGAAGAAGCCAACATATGCTTGATGGCAAAAACAGAGGAAGATGAGGTAATGAATTCTGAACCATGTCATTTATGTCAACAAATGGGAAATGAATTTGATAACTTGTTAAATGACTCAAATCTTCTTATTCAAAAATGTAGTTCTCTGAAAGAACAGTTTTATAAAGAGAAAGAAGAGAAGGAAAGAAATCAAACTGAAAATAATTTGTTAAAAAAGATGATTCAAGAATTGAAAGAAACAAGAGTTTTTGAAAGTGAAGAATGTCAAGAACATTCTGCGCTACAAACGGAGAACGTTCAACTCAAAAATGAAAATGAACTTCTCAAAACTGATTTACTGAACTTCATTAAAGCCACTGAAACTTTTCATAACATCATGGGATCTCAAATAGGAATTTTTGATAAAGCTGGTCTTGGTTTCAATCAAACCCAAAAAACCAAACTCTATGAAAACTTCTTTGTCCCAGAAAGAAAGGAAGAAAAATGCAAGACTAGATGCTCATATTGTAAAAAACTACGACATCTGGAATTTGCTTGCTACTTTAGAAAAAGGGATGAAAAAATTGAAAGAAATAAGTTTTTTAAACAGGAGAATCATCTTGTCAAAACTGTGTCTAAGAAACAGCAAAATGGAGAACGTTCTCCAGTTTGTCTCCCAAACGGAGAAAGTTCAAAATTACAAGTTGAACGTTTCAAAAACTCTTTTAAACCAAAGTTCAAATCCTCTAAATCCTATGTTGTTAAACCCATTTCAAAATCAACAACTAACAACACATCTGTTTCTTAAAAGAGAATGATATACCACTTAAAAACTAACTCTCAAAGACCAAAAACAAAGTGGGTACCTAAGACTGAAATGATATCACATGCAGGTTGGTTTTCAAAATACAAAGAGAAAGCCTTGGTTCTTGGACAGTGGTTGTTCAAGGCACATGACAGGAGATAGAAATTGTTTCATAACCTTCATCAAGAAGGATGGTGGTTCGGTCACATTTGGAAATGATGATCAAGCTCAAATTAAGGGTAATGGAACCATTGGTAAGACAAACTCTGCTCAAATAAATGATGTTCAATACGTGGAAGGATTGAAACACAATCTATTAAGCATAAGTCAGTTATGCGACAATGGATGCGAAGTCACTTTCAAGCCAAAGGTATGTGAAATCAAGATGGCCAGAACTGGAAAAATTATGTTCTCTGGTAAGCGAAGAAAGCTAAAACTGGAAAAATTTTGTTTTCTGGAAACCGAAAGAAAAATTTATATGTTTTATATCTTGAAGAATTACCTGATGAATCATGCTTTATATCAATCAATAAAGATAAATGGATCTGGCATAAAAGGGCTGGACATATCAGCATGAAAACGATTTCAAAAATCTCCAAACTTGACCTTGTTAGAGGCTTACCAAAACTTAATTTTGAGAAAGATAAAATCTGTGAAGCTTGTGCAAAAGGTAAGCAAGTCAAGAGCAGCTTTCATACAAAAGATTTTGTAACAACAAAAAGAACTCTTGAACTACTTCACATAGATTTATTCGGGCCTGTCAAAACAACAAGTCTAGGAGGAATGAAATATGGTTTTGTTATTGTTGACGATTTCTCAAGATTTACATGGGTTCTGTTTTTAAAACAAAAAGATGATGCATTTGAATCATTCAAAACATTTTATAAAAAGGTGTAGAATGAAAAGGAGTCCAGCATCATCTCTGTAAGGAGTGATCATGGAAGAGAATTCATAAATGCCTCATTCAAAAGCTTTTTTGATGAACTTGGTATATCTCACAATCTTTCATGTGCAAGAACTCCACAACAAAATGGAGTTGTTGAAAGAAAAAATAGAACACTACAAGAAAGGGCAAGAACTATTTTAGAAGAATCAAATGTTGAAAGGTATTTTTGGGCAGAAGCCATAAACACTTCTTGCTATATCTTGAACCGTGTATCTATAAGAAAAATCATCAACAAAACTCCATACGAAATCTGGAAAAACAGAAAACCAAACATCTCTTACTTTCATATTTTTGGCTGTTACTGTTACATTCTAAACAACAAAGATCTTATTGGAAAATTTGATGCAAAATC
>NC_021164.2:1445892-1448543 GCF_000331145.2 Cicer arietinum
TCAAACTTACCAAAGCACTATATGGCTTAAGGTAAGCACCAAGGGCTTGGTATGAACGACTGAGTTCATTTCTGATTGAGAATAATTTTCAAAGAGGAAAAATCGATACTACCTTATTTAAGAAAACAGAGGGAAATGAATTACTCATTGTTCAAGTATATGTGGATGATATCATTTTTGGATCAACAAATGAAAAACTGTGTGAAAATTTCTCAAAACTTATGCAAAGTGAATTTGAAATGAGCATGATGGGGGAATTAAGATATTTTCTTGGTTTACAAATCAAACAATATGAAAAAGGCATTTTTATTTGTCAAGAAAAGTACATCAAAGATCTGTTAATCAAATATAAAATGAATGAGTCAAAAATTATGATAACTCTCATGCATCCATCCACTTCCTTAGAAAAAGATGAAAATGACAAATCTGTTTCTGAAAAAGAATATCGAGGAATGATCGGTTCTTTGTTGTATCTAACTGCTAGCAGATCAGATATTGTGTTTGCAGTAGGATTATGTGCTCGATTTCAATCAGCGTCAAAAGAATCTCACTTAACAGCAGTTAAACGCATATTTAGATATCTCGTTGGAACAACTAATCTTGGTCTTTGGTATAGAAAAGGTTCACATTTTGATATTCTAGCATATTGTGATGCTGATTATGCTGGAGACAAAGTTGAAAGAAAAAGCACAAGTGGATCATGTCAGTTCTTAGGCGAAGCATTAATCAGTTGGTCGTGCAGAAAACAGAACACCATAGCATTATCCACAACTGAGGCCGAATATGTGTCAGCTGCAAACTGTTGTTCACAAGTTTTGTGGATTAAAAACCAACTTCAAGATTACTTTGTAAGCTATTCCAGTATTTCAATTTATTGTGATAATACAAGTGCTATAAATTTGTCCAAAAATCCAATTCAGCATTCTAGATCAAAACATATTGAAATAAAACATCATTTTATTCGTGATCATGTCAATAAGAAAGATGTTAAATTAATCTTTGTTGATACTCAAAATCAACTTGCTAACATTTTTACAAAGCCTCTTGTGGAGGATAGTTTTAATTCAATCAAAGAAAAACTGAGAATCATGAAAAATCCAGAAAATTTTGGTTAAAATTCGCTTCTGCAGAAAACGGAGATCGTTTATCAGTCTCCGTTTCGCGATTCATCATTCTCCGTTCTGAAAAAGCAACAGTCTGCTTTTCCCTCTCAAAAATCAAAAAAGGCAAATCTTGGCATTTATTACACGTGTCCTTGTGTCTGAAGCTAGAGTGCTGACACATACACTCCCCAATCCCCCAAAATGTTTTTCCTATTTCCCTAGGTACAAACTGTTATTATTGGGCAGAATACTCATCATTACTCCACCTTTTTCTCTCCATCTTCTCAAGTCAGAAAACTGTTTTTCTTCTCACCTTCTTTTCCCCAAAAGCTGGACTAATCTTTCTCTCTCTCTCTAAACCACTTCCATTGTTCATCTTCTTCATCATCATCTTCTTCTCAAAAACAACCATGGCTCGAACCAAACAGTCTGCACGAAAAAATGCCTCTCCCTATACACCACCATCTTCATCTTCCTCATACCAATCCATAGAACGTTCTCCCTCTCCACCACCTCGCCCATCACCACCATACACATCTTCTGCCTCTCCCTCTTCTCACACTAGTCAAGAAGTTCTAAACCTCATTCCTCTGTCTACCTTTCTTCCACCACTATACACTCGTCCTACACCAAACTTCGCTCAAGTGCCTCCCCATCTACGCACTAGAATCACTCCTCCACGCCGCTCCATGCGTGTCCAATCTGGAATTGGTACGTCGAAATCCATGAACCCTAAACCACATTATTCCATCATTTCAGACTCTGAGAGTGATGACTTTTCTGACTCGTGCCCCCAGCAGCAAAATCACCAACACAAACTGAACCACAAAGAAACACGACGTCCACAGCACCAACACCACCACCACAAAATCCATCAACATCTACTAAACCTTCAACACCCTCAAAATCTGCCTTCTCTTCTGAACCATCGCACTCAACTCCTCCCCATTAAAAACGGAGATCGATCAATGACATCGTTTCCCCTTCCACAAACCAAAAAAAACCACTCTCTCAATCAAAACTACCAACTAAACACATGAGAACCAAAAACACAATAACTATTGCTCAATTTCTTGCTCGGAAAAATCTCCCAAATCCTCAGAGAAAGAAAACGCTTGCCCCCAAACAAAACCTAAAAACAAGTCAGAAACCCACCTCTCTAGAACATTCTCCAGAATGTTCCCCACCACAAGAACGTTCTCCTGATCAGACTGCTCCTCCACAAGAATCTTCTCCACATCCACAATCCTCTCCACAAAAACATACCAAACGTTCTTCATCTCATCAGCCTTCCCCTATCTCCACATCTTCTGATTCTGAACCGTCTCCCCCAGCTAAGAAACCAAAACAAACTACTCCTCCTCTAATCTCCCCTGCCAAATCAAAACTCTTCAACGAAAAATGGGCTCAACGCCTAGTTGGGATTGGCCGAGTTTTTGTTTTTGACAATCTTGTTGTAGATGGAAATGTTGTTCAGCATCATACTGATGTTCTTGGCTGAACTTCATTCTTAAAGATCTCTGAATCTTATTTCCCAGATGTTGTCCG
>NC_021164.2:1448553-1449173 GCF_000331145.2 Cicer arietinum
AGAATCTTCTCCACATCCACAATCCTCTCCACAAAAGCATACCAAACAATCTTCATCTCCTCAGCCTTCCCCTATCTCCACGTCCTCTGACTCTAAACCATCTCCCCCAACTAAGAAACCAAAACAGAATGCTCCTCCTCTAATCTCCCTTGCCAAATCAAAGATCTCCCTCAGCCTTCCCCTATCTCCACGTCCTTTGATAATCTTGTTGTGGATGGAAATGTTGTTCATCACCATACTGATGTTCTTGGCTGTACTTCATTCTTAAAGATCTCTGAATCTTATTTCCCAGATGTTGTCTGTGCATTCTACTGCAATGCCAAAACTTTTGCTGACAAATCTCTTTTTATCTCAACAATTAAGGGAGTGGAAATCAGTTTGACTCCAGATATTTTGGCCACCATCCTTCAGCTACCAACAGAAGGGCCATCTGTTTTTGGTGACAACTGGTATTCGGCTTTGGGTCTTAGAAAGACAGATGTTTTGGCCGATCTGTTTGAAGAAGACTCCGCACGATTTTTGGCCACTTATCTGAAGCCTCTTCCCAAAGTATTCAACAACATGTGTCAACATACCCTGATTCCACACTGTGGAAGTCATGAGTATGTATCTGATAATGA
>NC_021164.2:1449623-1450403 GCF_000331145.2 Cicer arietinum
GACTTCAGTACTTTCTTGTCTAATCCACTTTTATCTACCATGTCTCCACTATTTGTTTCACCTCAGAAAACCAGCTCATCCATTTTTGGCATAAGTCAGTTTTTGAACTTTCCCGCTACTGCTGGCCCCTCTACCACATCTGTTGGACCCCTACCATCTGTTTCATCTTCTTTTGCCTCTATTCTATCCTTATCTACCATGCCTATTCCTTCCAACACAGTTGTTGCTACCACTTCTCAACCCTCCGCTCACCTTCCATCTACTTCCACCTTAGATGCACCCTCCAACTCTGACATTATGGCTGCTCTCCAGATCATCATGGCAAGACAAGTTCAGCATGATCAAGAGACTGCTTTACTCAGAACTTGGATGGCTGATCACCTTGCTCCCAAGTTGGGAATTCCACCTCCGCCTCCTCATCCGGTGCCACCTCCTTCTCAGATCCCTCATCCTGGCAAATCCTCCTCCTCAGAAGGATCTTCTCCCTCCCTAGCTTCTTAGTTCTATAACTTTTATCTTTTTGTATGACAAAGGGGGAGAATTAAGTTAGATTTAGATCTAGTTTGTCAAAGTTTTCATTATGTAATTCTGCCACTATTGATGTATCTCTGCCAAAATTAATGTATTTTTGCTATCTTTAATGAAACACTTTTTGATTACATACAAATATTTTAATTTATGTTGAATTAACAAATGCACAAATTGAGGGGGAGTTGTTACAACTCTTTATATTAGAATCAGAATTAAAATCTAAATTAACATGTTTGTCATCATCAAAAA
>NC_021164.2:1450897-1474730 GCF_000331145.2 Cicer arietinum
TGATAAAACCAAGAACGTTAATCATTCTCCGTTTTTCTGCACATCAACAACAGCCTTGTATTCTCTCTGTTTTAGTCTGCAATTCGTTCCTAATCTTCTCCAACCTCCTCTAGCTACACTCAATACTCAAGACAGATAATGTACCATCCAAGATCAATGAAGACATGTCAAAGAAATGACATAGATGCTTTAAATGCTAAACCTTAAAAGTCAAAAAGCTATTTCAAAGAAGGATTATTTTTATTCTAAAATAATGTTTCAGTCAAAAAGCAAAGTCTCTCCAACAGCTACTCTTATACCATTCAAGTACATCTACAACCTATAAATAGAAGGCCATTATCCCGATTCTTGGTAAGAAATTCAAGTGCTAAATAATCAACAATATACAATCACACTTAAGCTTGAAATTATGCAAAACAAAGGCAACATCATTTTCTGCAATTCGCGAAACAACCACTGCTGCACATTCACATATCAGCTGCGAAATTGTCATTAGATACTCTGTAAAGAATCTATTCTCAAACAAGAGTTTAGCAATATCAGATTCTGTCAAATTCAATCATTTGTAAAAACTCAAACTATAAGAGTTTCTTTATAGTTTGTTTAAGATTGCTTCCTATCAAGGTTAGATAGGTGTTGTAATTGCTTTCTGGGTGAAAAGTAATTAAGGTGGAAATAGATCAAGGTTGATCTATTCTAGGTGTTGTAAGATTAAGAAGGCTCTTCGTTTTAAACACTTAGTGGAAAATCTCACAGTGTGAGGACTGGACGTAACCCACATTGGGTGAACCAGGATAAATCTTTGTGTGGTATTCTCTTTCCTATCTCTTTCTTTATTATACTGCATTGATCAATTAAGATAAAATAGAAACTGATTTTCTGCTAATCTAAGAACGTTCTTTGTTTTATAACATAAACCAAGAACGTTCTCCGTTTTCTGTTTTCATAACCAAGATCATTCTTGAGTTATTTTCTTAAGTTTTAACAGGAATTTTTAAAAGGCACATTTACAATTCAAACCCCCCTTTCTTGTAAATCGATATTTTTACTTCATCCTTCTCATTCCTTATAGCACAAACTGATAGAATTATTGGGCCTAAGACTAGTGAAAGACCCAAATATGCAGTGTGGAGAACATATGTTCGTAAGGGTAAAAAAGAGAATAAGCAGTTTATTAATGATAGGGCATAGAAACTAAAATGCAAACTCAAACGTTTCTCATAATACAGCGAGATCTGGAAATGATGAGGGGAAAGAGCCAACGGCGAGCGCAATCGTGGCCTCAAGCATCTGCCGTATTTGAAATTGATGGAGCGACAAGCACGAGGGTTGCGTTTTCGTTGCGGGGAAAAATACCATCCCCTTGTGCTGAAAAATAGCTTTGATTAGTGATTTTAGGAGACGACGAGACGATTAACGAAGAAGGTGAGGTGATTGCCATATAAGCTTTGAAGGATGACGATGAAGTTCTTGATTGCAATTCCATGGGACTGTTTGATATGATTGAAGCAAAGAAAAATTTAGATAAAACGCCTCCAACTACTTTGCACCTCAAGGGAAGTCTAAAGGGGGTTTCCATTGTGGTTTTAATCGATAGTGGCGTCAGTCACAATTTCGTTTCACCCCGCGTTGCTACTGCGTTGGGATTAACATTGGAACAAGGAAGATCGATGGGAGTAAGGTTGGGAGACGGCCACCGTGTGTCCACTAGGGGGGAGGTGTAGAAAATTGCAAGTACAATTAGATGATTTCATCATTAATATTGATGCTTTTGTTTTGGAATTGGGTGATTTGGATATGATTTTGGGGGGTGGCTTGGTTGCAAAGGTTTGGGAAGGTGACCTTTGATTGGGAGAAAATGACCATCAATTTTCAACGGGAAGGAAAACTGGTGGAACTACATGGTCCGTTCTTTACCACAAAAGACTTGGCTAATTCTAAGGCACTTCAAGGGCAAACTGAAACACTGTATAGTTTGTTGGAAGAAAAATTGGGTCAGACTTCAAATGAAGAATTACGGGAGCTAACTCAAGACCAACAACAAGAGATTTAAGACTTGTTGGAGAATTTTAAGAGAGTTTTTGAAGAGAATACGTGGCTGCCTCCCGAACGAGATATAACTCATGCAATTGAATTGAAGAAAGATGCAAGTCATGTGACTGTTAGGCCATATCGTTATCCTCACCACCATAAGGAATAGATCGAAAAACAAGTTCAGAGCATGCGGACCCAAGGTATAATTCGAAACAGCTCTAGCGCATTTTCTAGTCCTGTCATTTTAGTTAAAAACAAATATGGGTCATGGAGGATGAGTGCTGATTATAAAGAATTGAATAAGGTTACAATGGCAGATAAATATCCAATTCTGGTAGTTGACGAATTATCGGATGAACTACATGGAACGAAATTTTTCTCAAAACTTGATTTGGATAGGAGGTTGGTTTTATTTATTTATTATTATTATTATTATTATTATTATTATTATTATTATTATTATTATTATTATTATTATTATTATTATTATTATTATTATTATTATTATTATTATTATTATCACAACAACAAAAAAACGCTACTTAGCCATGTTCCTAACCGTGGAAAAATTTCCAATTGACCGTGGCAAATAAAGTTAGCCACGCTAACCATTTCCGTGACGTAGCTAGGCGTCGTGATTTATTAGCCACGGTTAAAATTCATATTAGCCACGCCTAAAAGAGTCGTGGTAACATATTTTTAGCCACAATTATTTTACAGTTAGCCACAGCTAAAATCGCATTAAATGATAAAATGAATAGATATTTTGTTTTGGCATTTGCTACGGGCCAACCGTGGCTAAATGTTTTTTTTAATATCAATTGCAGGTTTGTTCCTGTTTTTGTCATACCTTTCTAACAATAGAGTCAAACCAAACATTGTAATATCAGGAAGACATTATTAACTAATATAGCTACAATAACTAATTAACATTCTAAAACCATCATTAATATAAAAGTATAAAATAGTTTATACCAACAAAAATAACTAATTAACATTCTAAAACTTTGATCAAAGTAGTCAAACATTCTAAAATGTTATACATAAACTAATAAAACATACAAAAAAAATTTTACGACATCAAAATATTCTAGAGCAAAACCAAAATAATCCACTAAACATCCATTCCTTCCATTTGCAATCCAAATAGCAGCATATTTCTTCCATTTGTAGTCCAAAAATCAAAGATGAACTTTACTCGTTAATTATGAGAATCAGAACCTATCAATTCAAAGCATAATGTAAATGTTTTGTTTACTAACTAACACTAATGAATGAATATCATTTTATTAATATCAATCACTATATCAACAAATAGCACATGATATTTGCTAGTGACTTAAAGTATAGATCGAAGTGCAAAAACTCTTATTAACTTCAATTTCTATATATCATAAGAAATTATATTACTAAAGTGAAGGGAAACCTTGGTTGAAAGTAGGTAACTCATCACCAAATGTTATTTTCATAAAATTAAGGAGAACTTTAAGTTGATCTTGTGTTTGTGAAAGTTGCTCCTTAGTCTCTTCATATCCATTTAGCTTTTCTTTCAAAGTGTGCACTTCTTTTTGTAACTCCTCAACATTTTTTTGTCTAGACCTACCAACACTCTCAAATTGCGTGAAATATTTGCGCGTCTTGAAAACACTCGTGGGACAAACACCAACACCTAAACCATGCACTCGACCTGAATGTTCAGCTTCGTACACTTTGCCAATGACATCATCTGGATATGCATTAATCTTTGATGGAACACCTTCAGTGGCAACACGTTCTTGATCTTGAGACAAGTTCTTTGATCTATTTTCCTAGTAGAGAAATAAAATTCAGATAAATTTCACCATACTAGCAATGTTATCTTTTTTACTTATTGCGATGGATTTTCCTTCTTAATTCACACAGTTTCCATTCTTTTTAAGCAAAGTTGACAATATAACCTCAACACGACATACAGGTCTATTCAATTGTAGCTCCTAAGATATTAATAAAATGTAAATAAATATCAAACTTTCATATACAAATACTTTAATATATTACAAAAATAATAGTTATGGATTTAACTTACCATATGACGAGCTCTTCTTGCGTTGCTCATACTACCCCCAATATGTGAGACTTTAAGCATCTTTCGATTTTTCATATTTTGTTCACTTAGTTTCTACAATTTTCAAATGCTAGTCAATATATGCATTTAATATAAAATATCAATGTACTTTGTTTACTTTGTAAAAGTAATGCAACAAAAATTTATACCTTCATTTGTGGTTTTTTATAGTAATTAACAAAAGCAATCCAATCATTTTCAGGCACATGAGGATCAATAGCAAGTAGGCACACCTACGCCTTTTTCCCATATCAAATCAAATACTTGCAAAATTTTCTAACAACGAGATAAAACATATTTCTAAAATGTATTCCAAATGATTCATAAGATAATCTGTGCATTACATAAACACCAAAAATATGAAGTCTTATATAGAATACTATTTAAAAGCAAAAGAAATGTGACAAAATTACAACGTTCATAACTTAAAATATTAAAATACTCTATAAAATTATTCAATCGTCTCTATCACTACAACTATTACGATCTTCTTCAACATTTATTTTATCATTTTCTTGTTCATTGACATCGTCTCGCACTAATTGTAGTTCTTCAATATTCCCAACATGTTGCTCACAAAAAGGTATGTCTTCCATTATTGGCTCTTGTGATTCCATAAGGTTCACTTCTCCCATATCATATATATCTCTAGGCTTCATATGACAAACACAAGACCATCCTTGATCAACCGGATCATCAACATAAAATATCATTCTAGCATCACTTGCAAGGATGAATGGTTCATCCACTTCACTCACACCGGTGTGAATCAAATGAGAAAAGTTTACAGTTGTTATGCCAAATTTATCTATCTTAACTCCCTTGTTAGGTTTAGTGTCTACCCAAATACATTTGAATAGCACAACCCTTAACTAACCAAAGTAATCAAGTTCTATAATGTCTACTAATTTTCCATAATATATGTCATTACTTGAGTTTTCAATAGGTTCTCCTCTAATTGAAAACCTCCGAGTAATAGCAGACATAACAACACCACTATTTTGGGTTCTTAATCCTTGCTCCTTGCTCATTGTTCGAAACTTAAATCCATGAATGTTATACCCATCAAATCTCCTTGCAATGTTATTTGGTCCTTTAGCAAGCCATTCAATTTCAGTTGTAATATTTGGATCATCGTTTCTTGCAACCTAGCAATATTTTAAAAAGTATTATAACAATTATAACATAAAAGATTTTTATATGAAAAATTAAGTCAAACTATATATAGATATCCTTACATATTCGTTGAACCATTTGTGAAAATTTTTGTGAACATATTCTTCCACAACTCTTGAGGCATTTCTTTTGCCACGATGCATTCTAGCAACTTCTATCTTACACTTTCTACATGAAGAATTTGTGGTTAGTACATTTGGTATAGAAATGGATATTGAGATGATAATTAAGTATATGCAAAAATATAAAACTTACTCCCGAAATGCATCAACCAATTCACAATTAGCTAATACATAGCGATGAACTTGGATCATCTCCAATTGTGGAATCGAGAAAATCTTGGAAGCTCCAACAGGCTTGCCTGATGTAGGAAATAAATTCGACAAAATAGTGGATTCGCTGCTATCACAAATCCCATTGTCATCATCATTGCGCCTTGGTCTATTGAACCTTGTTTCAACATTACCGTCTTCAAAATATGTTGAACAAAATGTAAGGAATTCTTCCATAATGTATCCTTCAACAATACAACCTTCTGGTGCAACCTTGTTACGAACATATGATTTTAAATGGCCAAGGGTTCTAAAAATGAAAGGATGTAAGTATAATAACATAAAACAATTGCAATTTATAATTAACTTAATACAAAATACAATATACAATATACCTTTCAACAGGATACATCCATCTATAATGCACAAGACCGGCAATCATTTCTTCTTCTCCAAGATGAATGACCAAATGAACCATAATAGTGAAAAAAAAGATGGAGGAAATATCATTTCCATATGGCAAAGGGTCAAAGCAATCCGTTGTTGGAGTTTCTGCAAATGCTTTACATCTAAAACTCTGCTTGATATTTCTCTAAAGTAGTTACATAGTTCAATCAACACAGAACTAACTTTGTTAGGAAGTGTTTTTCTAAAAGCAATTGGAAAAAGATGTTCCATTAGAATATGTGAATCATGACTTTTAAGACCCGATACCTTACGCTTCTTAACATCAACACATCTAGAATTGTTTGATGCATAATTATCTGGAAAAACCACATTTTTTAGAATATGTAGGAAGATATCTTTCTCTGAATTTTTCATTTTAAAGCATGATTGAGGGAACTTAGAGGAATTAGGATATGGATGAAGCTTTTCCCTAATTCCCATTGCCTGCAAGTCAAGTACCGTGAACAATTTTTCCATTTATGGATATGAGCTTGAAGATTGTCTTTTGTTCGATTTTTATCGTCAAGTACTGTGAACAATACATTATCAGAAACATTCTTCTTTATGTGCATTAGGTCAAGGCAATGACGAATAAGATTATGCTCCCAATAAGGTAGATCCCAAAAGATACTCTTTTTCTTCCATTATAGTGGGCATTCCTCACTCGTACCCTCATCACGTGACCTTTTGCGACTATATTCCTCAATTTGTTCAAGCACCTCCGAACCTGACATTGGAGCAGGGGAAGATCTAAACTCCAAAGATCCATCAAATGAATGTTTGTTGTACTTATACTTGTGATCAAGTGGTAAATATCGACGATGCCCCATGAAACAATTTTTTCTACCAAATTTCAACCTTTTAGATTCTGTATCAAATCTACATGATGGGCAAGCAAACAATGTGTGTGTATTCCACCCAGATAAGTTATCAAGACCAGGAAAATCACTAATAGTACAAAACAAGCTAGCACGCATATGAAACATTTCATTCGTAGAGGAATCATAAGCCTCCACACCATTCCATAATATTTTTAACTCTGCAACTAAAAGTTGTAGGTAAAGATCAATACTATTACTAGGCATCTTAGGGCCAGGAATCATCATTGACATGATAAGAGAAGTTTGATTCATACAATACCATGGAGGGTAGTTATAAAGGTACAACATCACATGCCAAACACTATAAGTAGAACTTAAAGTTTCGAATGGATTGAAACCATCTGTAGCCAATTCAAGTCTTACATTACGAGGATCTGAAGCAAAGTTTGGATACAATGAATCAAAGTCTTTCCATGCTTTACTATCTCTTGGATGCCTTAACAATCCATCAGGGTTTGCCACTCTAGCATGCCATTTCAATAGCTTTGATGTTTTAGGAGACATGTATAACCTTTTCAACCTAGGTATAAGTGGGCAGTATCGAAGTACTTTAGCGGGTTTTGGCTTCTTTTTCTTTTGGAAATCTGTTACATGACTTTCACCACCATCATTTTCATTTGATTTCCATCTAGACATATTACACTTCTTACATTTATCTCTCTTCTCATCCTCCAATGATCCCCAATACAACATGCAATTATTTGGACATGCATGAATTTTCTCATAGCTTAGACTTAACATCTTAATCATTTTTTTTGCTTCATAGAAAGATGTCGGTAGTTTAGCATAGGGAAAAGCATCATTTAGAAGTTCAATGATAATTGAAAATGTCTTATCAATAGCACCACATAAAACTTTTACATGATATAGACGAACAATGTATGACAATTTTCTATATTTTGTGCAACCATTATAAAGTTCATGATTCCCATCTTCCATCAACTCTCTAACTTTTTTAAAATCCTCATAGCTTGCATCCTTTGCACCGATAGGGGGGGTTACTATTAGGAATATTTGATCGCCCATCATCTTGAGTTCCTTGATCATCTATGACACCAAATACATCATTCAACATATCTTGCATTGGATATTGTCTATTTAATGCTTCTTTTACTTGGTTCACTAACTCAACATTGGATTGCACACATTTTTCCCCATGCATGTACCAAAATGTGTACTTGGTTGGAAAACCCATTTATAAGAGATGACTAGACACCTCAACTCTATCACCCTTATGACTAAATTTGCATGAAATACAAGGACACCAAATTTTCCCATTCATTGCAGAATTTGAAAAGGCAAAATCCAAAAATTGTTTTACTACATTTAAGAACTCTTTTGAGTTCAATGGTTTGTCAATCCAACTCTTATCAATCATAGTTGGATGAATCTGTTTTCATATTTGAATAAAACTATTAAGGCATTTAAGGTATCAAATAAGAATATAAAGAAATTAAATTTTACTATTATACAATCATAAACCTGCCAACAAGAAAAATACTAGAAATTTTTAAGGTATACAATCATAAATTATTAAGGCATTTAAGGAATTTAAGACATTTAACATATACAATCAAAAATTATTAATCAGAAATTATTAAGGCATTTAAGATATACAATCATAAATTATTAAGGCATTTAAGTATCCAATTTTTTTTTCAAGAAGCTTGCCAACAATAGAAAATCTGCCAACAAGCGTGCAGTAACCGGGAGTCCTTTTTTTTACACCTAAGGCCAACTTAAATTCACCAAACCAAGGGCCAAAAATCTGATAAATAGAAGGAAAAAAATCAGCGGACGACTTGACTATATATTGTATAGGTCGAATGTTTCTGTGAGCAGTAAGCAGGAGATCTCCCTTTATTGATTGAATTTTTTATGGGGGTCGCTTGTGAAGATTTTGAAAGACTAGATCTCTCCTTTGAATTATTGAAAGACTAGAAGACTAGAAACCTGTCAACAATTTGATTTTGTTTCACAAAGTCCTAAAATTTCTCTATAATTTGAGTACTTATTTTCATAGTTGCATTAGTTATGAAAAATATATATTGTTGAAATATTTGTTAATTATTTTGTTAATTTTCATATATTATCATCAAATGTTTTCAACAATGTTGAAATTAGAGATAGTTTGATCATTTTGAATATAATAGTTTGATCATGTGAATAATTGAAGTCTTATAGTATGAAGAACCTACATGATGCTGAATTTTGAAACAGTTTTAACAGGAAATGAATGTTGTGAAAGATTGGCAGGCTATGGTATGAATAGAAAACACAAAATTCTCAAACTACCGCAATAAAAAAATCACTATAAACTCAACAATCCCCAACTCTAAAAACTAAAGCACAAAATTCTCCAACTACCCTAAAAAACATAATCACCAAATAAATTTATAAAAAAACAGAACTTGAATATAAAAAACAGAACCTGAAGAAGGAGATGAAAAGAGCAAGTCTTTATTTGTTGGTATCAGTTGCCAAAAATTAAACCTAAAAAATTCAAAACAGAAATTAAACGTATTAGATGCAAAGAAGTAGCTCCAAGAGGCCACACATTCACTGCAAATTTAAAGATTTATTTTACTTACAATGTTGTACTAAGTGTGAAAGGTAGGGTCGAATGGGTCGAAATTGTGGCATAGAAGTGAAACGGTGGTTGAAACGGCACAATGGTGAAACAATGATACAGTGTTGAAACGGCGGTGAAACAATGGTGAATAGGATTTTAGGGTTTTATATTAGAGTGTTACTGTTGAGTATGGAGTTTTAGGGATTTAGATGGAAAATAGGGAATCAGAAGAAAAAAAAAATAGCGAATTGGGAAACGAGGGAAAATGGGAAATAGGGAAGCACATTTATTCTAATGTTAGCCACGTTCATAATCGTGATAAATTTTTTAAGTTACCTACGGTCATCGTGATCGTGGCTAATCGCCGGTTTTCTTGTAGTGTATAATAATAATAATAATAATAATAATAATAATAATAATAATAATAATAATAATAATAATAATAATAATAATAATAATAATATTATTATTATTATTATTATTATTATTATTATTATTATTACTATTTTCACACGATGCATTTCAGCTACTAAGTTGGTTTGCTTTTTGTTTTTTCAATTGATGGAGGGAATAGGCAGAGGAGGACACAAATGCTAACAACAACAACAACGACAACACCAACGACAACCACAACCACAACGAGGATGACGACAACGACGACGATAACAACAAAGACGACAACAACAACAACAACAACAACAAAAATACAAGGAAGGAAAGTTACATAGAATGATGAGGAGAAGGGATCAAATCATAAAGGGATCTTGTGATAAAAAAGAAAACTTCAAAACTGAAGCAGGCAAGAGTAAAATCACTTGTTTTGGATGCAACAAACAAATACATAACAAAATTGAATGTCTCTTGAACAAAAGAGCACCAAAGAAATTTTCTGTCCATAAGAAATCAATGATGGTGACCTGGGATAATTATGATGAATCAGAAACAGAGGAATCTCGAGAAGCCAACCTATGTTTGATGGCAAACTCTGAAGATATGAAGGTAATAAATTCTGAACCTTGTCCCTTATGTGAACAAATTGAAAAATATTTTGATAGTTTACTTAATGATTCAGACATGCTTGTTAAAAATGTAACTCTTTAAAGGATCAAGTTTTAAAAGAAAAAAGAAAAAGCTCAGGTTATGATTGATGAACTAAAAAACATCATTCAAAACATGCAGGAATCTCATTTTAAGAAAATTGATGAAACTGAAAACCAATAATGTGTTACGATTCGAAAGGAGAACATTCTTCTTAAAACGGAAAATGAAATTCTCAAAAATGACTTAGGAAACTTTGTCAAATCGAGTGAAACATTTCAAAAAATCATGGGATCCCAAGTAGGGATATTTGACAAAGCTGGATTTGATTTTGACAAAATTAAAAAATAAAAAATGTATGAAAACTTTTTTCTTCCTGAAAGAAATTATGACAAGTGCAAAACAAGATGTTCATTAGAATATGTTTGCTATTTCCAAGAAAAAAAGGATGAAAAACTAAAAGCAAAAGGGTCATTTAAAACCCAAGAATGTTCTCCAAACAGATAAGAACGTTATTCCCAAAGTGTTAAACAAGGAGAACATTTTATACATAGACCAGATCAGTCTTTAGTACGTAAATGTTCTTTCTGTTTAAAAATTGCACATTATGAATCACAATGTTATTTTAAAAAATCAAATATAACAAGAAGAACTAACCCTCAAGGACCCAAGACCAAATGGGTATCTAAAAATTATGCAACATCAAAATTTCTCAGGAAACTTCATACATAATTTGAGGTTGTTAGAGGTGTTTTGCTGAATATAAATCATGTTCCTTCTTTGGATACATGTGTTGGTGAACTTCTCAAAGAGGAACAACGTCTCATTACTCAAGGAACAATGTCTCATGATATTGTCACTTCCAAACCTGTTGCATATGCTACTCAGAGTCGAGGAAAAGGTTGTGATATGCGGCAAGTCCAATGTTTCTTGTGTAAACAGTTTGGACATGTCGCTCGTTGTTGCAATAAGAATTTTTGTAATTATTGCAAGCAGCAATGTCATATTATCTCTTACTCCTCCACACGCCCTCCACGACCAACACAACATTCCGTGTAGGCATTCCATGCCACTACGAGCTTCTTTATTTTTGTTTGTCAATGTCAATGTAGGTGTTATTGTATTTTGTAGGATGATAATGTCTTTGGAGCTATTTTTAGCATATGGGAAGAACTGAGTTCATCAGAGTCATGGGAAGAAGTTGAAATGACAGTGTGGGGAGAGTTGAACAATTACAAAGGCTTTCTTTGACCATTTGCTGCACCTAAACCTTTGTTTGGATTGGTGTTACAAATCGATTCAATTCACGGTAGAATCTTGAGTTCCAATGCACTCTAAACGTGGAAATTAAGAAGCTAGAAATGAAAGCGTTTAAGTTGACGGGTGTTCGGTGAAAAGGTCGCAGTTATATATGTTCAAACTCTCTAGTAGCAAAAGAAAGAAATTTAACATGAATCGTTTTCCTATTTGATTTTATTCTGTTTAATTTATAATAGTGTATGTCCCTGTATAGTTGATGAAGTTGTGAAGAGATTACATTTTTTTCTTTAGCTTAAATTAACTCTATAAAATCTTTTTTTTTCTTTTCCGTATAATTCAAAATTATATAATACAAATATGTTATGGTAGGTATTCCTTATTTTTACGTGGAGCCTATTGTTTGAAGTGCATTAGAACTTCTACCAACATCATCAACTGAGAGGGGTTACCATCATCTCTATTCTTTTCTATTTCTAAAAAAAATAGATAATACAAGTATTATAGTTGTATATATGTTGACACATTTTTATAATGTTATATAAATAATACACACAACTATAACTATAGTGCTCTCCATTTCTTTTAAGAAACAGTGAGGATCTTAATTCCGCGGGCGCAACAAAGACAGTAAGAAATTGGAAATAGAAATATAAATAAAGTAACACCTAAAGCATTGAACCATTATATCTCGTTTTCTCTCTCTAGGAATTCAACAATGGCTCCCGCTCGTTCTCCTCGGGAATTGAACGTGTGCATGGCAAAGCTCGCCCAGAAGGCCGAGCGCTACGAAGACATGGCGAATTTCATGGGGAAGGTTGCCGCCGACGCCGATAACGAGGAACTCACGGTGGAGGAAAGGAACCTTCTCTCCGTGGCTTACTCGCACGTCATCGGAGCTCGACGTGCTTCTCGGCGTATCATTTCCTCTATTGAAACGGATGAGAGCCGCGGCAACGAGGACCACGACATCATCCGTGACTACCGATCTAAGCTCGAGTCCGAGGTCGTCAACATCTGTGACGATATCCTCAATCTCCTCGAGTCTCATCTGATTCCTTCCGCTTTCTCTGGCGATTCTAAGGTTTTATACCTCAAGATGAAGGCAGATTACCTCAGGTACCTCGCCGAGTTAAAAACCGGAGCCGAGCTTAAGCTGGCTGCAGATACCACTATCGCCACTTACAAATCTGCTCAGGTTAACCGTTTTTTCCTTTTCCCTTTCCAATTTTTTTATTTTATTTTCTTCGATTTTGCGATCCAGATCTGTTCGATTTGTACTTTAGATTTGCCACTCTCGCTTGCTATTGCTCTAATCGTGCTTTGTTTAGAAATCTACATGATTATTATATTAATTATTATTATAATTTATTTATGATTATCTTCTGTATGCTGTTGTTTTGAGCTTTTATTCATGTCTCATTTACTCTGTTGTTCTTAATCTTTGGCTGATATGAATATCCTCATTTGCATATGAAATATATGATATTAATTATAAAATATATTTGAATTTGTAATTGAAAGATTTTTGTGGTAGCATTTTGTTGCGGTTCTTCTCCTTATTGTTCTGATG
This sequence comes from Cicer arietinum, assembly GCF_000331145.2. Lineage (NCBI taxonomy): Eukaryota > Viridiplantae > Streptophyta > Magnoliopsida > Fabales > Fabaceae > Cicer > Cicer arietinum. The sequence continues at coordinate 1,464,252 of NC_021164.2, forward strand.
GATGGATGGTGTATCTTTCATTGTTTTTTGCAGGACATTGCCAATGCCGAACTTCCTCCAACTCATCCACTTAGGCTTGGACTTGCATTGAACTTTGGTGTTTTTTACTATGAAATTCTTGAATCTCCTGTTCAGGCCTACTTTATTGGAAAAAAGGTTAGAATTATAGAGGCTGATTATCATGTATTTTATGTCTGATAAGAGTTTTGGATGTTTGTGGAGAAAAAATTGGCCCTGTGTGGTAGAATCTGCTACTTATGTTGTTCATTAATTGGAAAAACTTAATGACTACTCCATATTACATTTCGTTTATGTTGAAACTACAATGATGTTGCGTTTTGAACTCTACTAATCAAATATGATGGAACATGGACATCACTTTTGAACCCTTATTATTGCTACTTTACTTACACCTAAAATAAAGAATCTTTTTGCTTTTGTAATCACTAGGCTCTTGATGAAGCGAAGTCTAAATTGAAATTTGTTGGAAAGGAATCTCTTCAGAAGAGCACTTCGATCATGAAATGTCTTAGCGATAACCTCATCATCTGGACTTCCGAGTTGCAGGTACTGATTTGTGTTTGCCATAACTCTTGCATCACTTATATTTTCATTTTATTTATTTATTTGATGACTGTGTTGTATTGATCTTATTTATTTGGTTTCAGAAAGATGGTGGTGCTGCTGCTCAACCAGATGAACCACAGGAGTAATTGAGATTTTAGACATTCATGTAACTCTGGCTTTCCTGTTTTGTTTTAGTTTGACCTTCTTTTACAAAAATGATTGCCTTTTTTTCTTGAGGACATTGAGGTTTTATCCTATGGAATTGAAAATTTAAAATTAGCTTAATTTCTAGTATAACTTGATCCCGCGGAATTTAGTTAGGATATTGGCTTCATTTGTATCAGTCATGAACTCATGGTATTGCCTCAGTAACTCAGGATCACTTATAATACTTTTTAAATAAATCAATAGCTACCAAGTCAAAAACAGTTTATCAATGTTAAATACTTTTTATATTTAATTACTTTAGAGGAATAAGCATTTTGTTGTAACATTTATAGTTGCTTATTCAACTGTGTTCAACACAACTTTTCAGCTCTACTTCGCGTTTAAGAATGTAAACAACCAATTAGAAATTTTGTATGTGTTAATCTTAAATATGAACAAATGAAAATTACAAATATTTTGGGAGAAGTTTTTTTTAAGTGTGTGAAAGAAGTTTTTTTTTTTTGCGTACTTACGAAGTGGAACGGAAAAATCCATTTGTTTTCATTCTTATGATGTATTTTAAACGTGATCTAATTTGGTTTTTAGGACATACAAAATGGGTTCCTTCCCATATAGCACCAAGTTTATGGCCAGTGGGGTTGTTTATCTTGAAGACGGATCCTATACCAATTTAAGTTGGGATGGAAAAGGAGTTCCCAGTGTCATTTTGAAGAGCAATATTATCACAGGGAAATGCGATGTCGATGGTTTCCTATTTGGGGTATCGGGAAAGAAACTGTGATTCCGGTGGATGGATCAGTTAGTTTAGTGGATCACCCAAGCATATGGCCTTATATGATAATTAAGCGATGTGAAGGGAATATGTTTGCCGAGTTGTAAGTCTTATCCTTGTGGTTTATAAATAATTTCATCACAGCATTGCAATTCAAATTTCTTTTGGAAACAAAACAATTCTCTTAATTTTTTTAGATTTTTTCATTATTTTGCCAAAGAGACAGATTATCATGGGAAGAAGATACAACAAACTTGGCCTCCTTCTTGGGGGAGCAAGTGCGCCACCTTCATCTTTTGCCACATCCACCTCTAAATATTTCAATTATTATATGTAACATGAATTAAGTCTTAACAAAGAAGAGGAAGGATGTCTCAAGCCGTTTGACCAAGTGGTACACTTTGTTCTATTAAGCTCTCCGATTTCATGATAAACAGAGCAAAATGCGTATGTGTGTTAGAGGAATTTGTTAGTAGTTGTATTCCTAGGTTGTTAGTAGTTGTATAGGATCAACTATTTGGATGTTTCTGTTATTAATTACTTACCTTAGACCTAATCTCTATCCTAATGTATTCAAAGTCTTAAAATAGAGTCTTCCACCCTTTAGAAAGGTTCTTTTATCGAATTTAGAAATTGAGTGGTGTAAACCATTGTAAGAGCGTATCCGCTCTTGTGTATCATTTTCTTTGGAGAGATTTCTCTCCTATTATTTCTATATCCTTATTGTTAGGAACCCAAGAATTTGATTCCAAGGGTTTGGAGGAAGGACACTAATATTAAAAAAAAAAAAAAAAAAAAAAAAAAAGGAAAGGAAAAAAAGGGCAAATTCTTGGGTTCCTAACAATAAGGATATAGAAATAATAGGAGAGAAATCTCTCCAAAGAAAATGATACACAAGAGCGTACACTCCTAATAATAACAGAAACACCTAAATAGTTACTCATATACAATTACTAACAACCTTGGAATACAACTACTAACAAACTCCTAACTATCCCTATTTCTATATCCTAACACTAATACTAGTGTTAGGATATAGAAATAGGGATAATTAGGAATTTGTTAATAGTTGTGTTCCAAGGTTGTTAGTAGTTGTATATGAGTAACTGTTTGGGTGTTTCTGTAATTAGTTAGTTACCTTGGACCTAATCCTTATCCTAATGTATTGGAAGTCTTTAGATAGAGGCTTCTTTCCCTTTAGAAAGCGTATCCGCTCTTGTGCATCATTTTTTTTGGAGAGATTTCTCTTCTATTATTTCTTACCCTTTTCTCTAAATATTAGTGTCCTTCCTCTAAACCCTTGGAATCAAATTCTTGGGGTTCCTAACAAAGAGAGAGAGAGAGAAATGTAGGGGGTGGGGGAATGCCATCTTTGTTATGCATATACAATTGAACTTTGAAGAAACCTTTGCATTCCATTTATTTGTAAGGCGGTCTCTCATGCTTCTTACTAAAATTTCGTAGGGGAGATCCTATTCCTAGCAAGCTTATTGAGAAAATTGATGAATATATCCCATCTGATTTAGCTAAGCTGCTAAAAATAAATGAGGTTTCTTCTAAGTTCACTATTTCATCCCAACATCAATTTTTTTCATTGAATGTGCTATATTAAGTTTGGTTTCTATTTGACTTCAGAATTTGTCAAGTGGTGCTTGTAAACCTTGCTCCTGGATACACACTGACTTTATGGACGATAATATTTACATGGAATCATCATCGGCTTGCTCTACCTCCAGTGGGAATACAGAAGATGCTGCCCAGGTGGACAATGGTTTATTGAGTGATCATGGAGTGAAATCCTGGAGTCCTAGTCACATCCTTGATTTCAGTGATCTTTCTATGGGTCAGTACTTCTCCTTTCCTACCTGTCTCGTGAATTTTCATCCAAGTCAATAATGCCCATTTTTATTAGAAATGGCTTACATTGGAATATTGTCATAATGTGGTATCTTAATTTATCAAGTGCTTTCCGTAGCTACAAGAATTTTTTAGCTATGCGTACACTGTACAGTTGAACTTGTGTTTTCTTTAAAGAAGAACAAGACATGCGTAATTAACCCCAACAAAAAGTGGTTAATTTTCTCGTGGGCTTGTGGCTATCACTTCCATTCTTTCTCAACCATTTCTAAATTTTCAGGCTAATTCTGTTCTGCAAGAAGTAATCATCATATTGCAGTTTCATCCTTAACATTTCACCAGTTTAATTTTTGTTTTGAAGTAATTGCTGGCCTTGAGATGCATATTGATAGCAGACCACTCATTTAGAAAGTGTATGTGAGAAGTAAAAAGAGTATTGTAAGTAATAACTACCTGAAGAATACTATTAGGTTTATGTATTAGATCTAACTCATCCTACAAACTGGTTTGTAAGGTGAGGGGTGCCTCCCTTTTATAAGCTAGTTTCAGACCTTATTTCTTTTCAACGTGAAATTTGAGTTTTTCAAATACAAATTCAATTATTTATTAAAATAAGTTATACATACGGGAAAAGGGGAATTGTGGGGGATTGATGTTGAGATTGGAAATGCGAAGAGTTGAGAATCTCTCAAATTATCCTCAAGATTGTAATTTTGCGTGTCTGATTCTCAACTGGTAGTAGTTATGAAAAGAGAAAAATCACAAAGAGAACAATGACATGTTGATGGGATTTTGGTCAATGCGACACAGGACGAAAAAGTAAATCTTGAGGGTGATTCTAGAGCTCCTCAACTCTCCACTATTTCCAATCTCAAAACATGTCCACACTAATTCCTTTTTCTCCTATTATTGGAAGAAAAAAAAAAACCAAGTCCCACCTTGGGATTAGATAAAGCTTTAAAAAAGTTTATATAGAGTGACACCTTTCACCTTACAAGTCGGTTTTGTAGGGGTTGAGTTAAGTCCACCATAAGTTATAAAATGGTATCATAACCTATTCAAGATCCTTTAGATCACCTGTTGTCAAGTCATTGCTATCGATTGTATTTATATAAGTGAGCCAATTTTATAGAGGTTGGGTTAGGTCCAACCCAAATTCTAAGACCTATTTATAACATCTTATAACTAACTGAATTTGTATTCTTCAAATCCTATACTGGAAAAGTTTGTACCAATAATTCCTGTTTTATATTTTTTACCCAAAATATCTTTCTTGCTTTACTTCCAGCTGTTTACATGTCAAATTACTTTGTAATTAACCGTACAATTACTTATAGTTGACTGAACTTTGTCTAGAGCACCTCGCAGACTACACTCTAAGACATTTTTGAAACATAATATTGCCGTGAAAAATTATGATGTTTTTGCTATTTGGGTGTTTATTTAGCTAATTTTTTCCATTTATTTTGCAGGCGATCCTATTTTTGACTTGATACCAATTTATTTAGAGGTGTTTACAGGCGATTCATATCTCCTTAAGCAATTTTTAGAAAGTTACAAACTTCCTTTTGCTTGCAACATATTGAAGTGCAAGTCAACAGAGGGTGGTCAAAAGTTTGGTTGACTTTCATATGTTGCATGTAAGTGACACTCTCCATAATTCTCTTACATAACTAATTTCTTATCGACATGAAGTATTTCAATTTGAAATAGATGGATTTATATGAAAATATGAACTAATATACCTAATTACCGGTGACTCTGATAAGGCTGCAGACCCAAATCCACATAGACTTACTGGCTAGACTCTAGAAGTCTATTTTACAGAACTTAGTCTACAAAAGTTAGACCCTGTTTGGGGTGGTCAAAAGTTTGGTTGACTTTCATATGTTGCATGTAAGTGACACTCTCCATAATTCTCTTACATAACTAATTTCTTATCGACATGAAGTATTTCAATTTGAAATAGATGGATTTATATGAAAATATGAACTAATATACCTAATTACCGGTGACTCTGATAAGGCTGCAGACCCAAATCCACATAGACTTACTGGCTAGACTCTAGAAGTCTATTTTACAGAACTTAGTCTACAAAAGTTAGACCCTGTTTGGGGTGGTTATAAATTTTTGGTTTTGAAATTTGGAGTTGTCGTGAGTTTTTGGTTTTGAAAGTTAATTTCAAAATAAAATTTGGTAAAATGGGGTTGAGTTGTTTTACTTAATTTCAGCCACTTGCCGCCCATCTCTCACCACGAGTGACCTCCAACCACCATCTCCCATCACCAGCAACCACCATCGTCTCCCCAATCACCTCCATCATCATCACCCACCCACCTCCGGTCACTGCCAGCACCACCCACCATCCACCTTTGACAACCGCTACACCATCTTCGACCACCTACCACCCACCTCTATAAGCACCACCACCGATCACCATCTCCGACACCCGCCATCACCGCCGATCACCCACCTCCAACCACAACTACCACCATCTCCGACACCCATCACCACCACCGACCACCCACCATCTTCCAACACTGTCCATCACTACAGTCACCGATTGTCACCCACCTACCACCATCTCCAATATCAACTATCTCTTTTGACTACTACAGCAAACTTCGACGATCGATCACTACTATGATAGCCACCTTCCACAACTACCATTTTCAACCGCTATTACTTAAATTATTATAATTAAATAAATTATAACTTTACAATACTTTAAAATAATTAAAATTTAATAATTTTTTTTCATTTTTAATTATATTTACTTTATATTTGGATAATTCATGATGAGATAGGTAAACTCAACTAAGAATTGTAATTCAAAGCCAAAAATTGAAAACTGAACTAAAATTGTACTCTCTTATTAATATCATGTATATTTTTTCAAAGTATTATATTCTACTTTCTATTTATACTAACAAAAATATACTTCAATTGTTAAGAAAGATAATTTGATAAAATTATTATTCTTTCTCTTTTATTTATAAAATTATTATTCTTTCTCTTTTATCTATAAAATTATGTATTAATATGTGTGAAATGAGCAAAAACGAAACTTTTCTTGGGATGGGGAGAGTAGTACATTCACTTATGATAAAAAAAAATGCACTATTAATTTGATAGAAATTTAAAATGAAAAGTACCCGAGAATTTAAAACACTAACCAAACACATTTTTTGCAAAAGCTTAGAAATAAAATTCCCTCCATCATATTCCTTGGACTAACTATCCTAGGAATGAATTTTGTATCCGGGAAACAAACACTCCATTAGTTTTAATAATTACTGTGTTGGAATTAATTTTAATAACTATATGTGGTAGTTGTTTTGTTTTAATAACTGCAAAGTGGCAGTTTATGAAATATTAGTGGTATTTATTAGTGGGATAGGTTTCAAGGGCAGTTATGTAGGTATTGGCCGTTTCATGAACAGAGATGAACTCTGTAGGAGTTGCAGAACTCTGAGACAGCAAGTTATTGCTTTAATATATGTAATTTGGTGTTATTTAATGTTATTTTCTTCTACTTAAATTAGTGTTCTATCAAACTCTAGGGAAATCAGTCACGCTCTCCTAACTCGGTAATAGTTGAGACTTGAGAAGATTGTTGCACACTACCCAGTCAAGTTAAATGTTATTATAAATTTTCGCCATGTTTTTTTTTATGGTTTCGATATTTCGTAGATGTATTGATTTACAATTGAAACCTAGTATCCATAGATGCTGATCAATGTTGTTGAGAACCCGAATCCTAGAGATATGCTAAAAATAGTCCTTATAAGATTTGAGCAATCTTCATCTCTTGAGCTAGCTTTTGGGTTTGATTAAGACCTAAAGATCAAATTCTAATATGGTGTTAGAGTTTATCTTAGATCTACAATTGGCCAGCCATGTTTGTCTTTGCACTAGATGTTCAGTTCACCATATCCATTTTAAAACAATATATAGATATAGATTTATAACCAAATCTATTGTGCATGGTTGGTTTTTTTTAAAAATCAAACCATATTAATTTTAAAACCAATATATAGATATAGATTTATAATTAAATCCATTATTTGGTTTAAAAGCGGTTATAAAACCAATTGTAAAATTAGTTATGGTTAAATAACCGGTTTATAATTAAGCAACTAGATTTGAAAATTTTAATTTTAAAATTGATTTTTTTTTTCAAAATCGGTTAAAGTTTGATTGTTTTTAATATTTATTTTTTACAATATCATTTATTCATAGTTTAAAAATCGGTTATTTAAAAAAATTGATTTTTTGGATAAATTTTTTCAAAATATTTCTCATCAAATTTTTTGAGAAAAAAATCGATTTAAAATTTTTCTGAGAAAAAAATATTTTCTTTTTTTATTTCTTTCCGATATTTTTTCAAAAAAAATGAATTTTAAATTGTTTTCAAGAAATAAAATCTAAAAATTAACAAAATATTGATAGTGGATAAAAACCAAATCCAAATATAAAACATAAGTGGTTATCCAACCAGTTTATAAATAAACCGAATTATAACCATATGATTTTAACCGAATATTTAAAATGGATTTGGATCCGGTTTGAGATTTTGGCATTATAACCGGATTTTTTGCACAGCCCTAGTTCTAAGTGTGATAAGTTGTTAATTGTTCTTTGTCCACACTTCATATGTCTAGTTCTAGGCATTGTGGGTGTGTTTAGGTCTTTACTTCAACAAGAGATATTCTCAAAGTAGTCCTTGTAAGACCCGAGCAATCCTCACCTTTTGAACTTATTTTTGGGGTTGAGTTAGGCGGGAAGCCCCAATTCTAATAAATGGATACTAGTTCTTGTTTACAATTGATAATCACTTTTGATTTTGTTGAAGCAACTACGACTTTGTTCTGCACTCATGTGAAATTATTTGGCTGCTTTATGCTGAAATTGAAAATCAACTGATCTTTGTACAGTTGAGATTTATGGATCTTTAATTAATCAATCACGAGTTTGCTAGAATAATAATCTTTGATTTTTCCACTTTAGCTCACTTTAGAAGATCCAAATCCGAAATTTACTGACTTTTTCTTTTGGCCTACTTGTTTATGTTTGGATTAATTTAATGACATTAATTGTGATTGTTTGATACGATGAAGTGGAATGATTGAATACCTCTCTATCTTTCTTATCTCGTTTTGGGGTGTATATAAAACCACAACGATGAAGTTATTAGTCGTACTATTTCGTTCGCTTCTGAAAGAAGAAAATTCCATTTCAAAATTTTCAATGATAAGTAATTCTATTCCATTCTAAATAACATCATCCCCTAGAACCTTTATCTTTTTATGAAAATCCATTTCACCTATCATTAGATTTCCAACATTGCCTAAATATTGTGTTGACTGTGACTCTGAGTTATACAGTATAGTTAGACGAGGCAATCTTTTGTGCCCTTACAAACAGTGTTTTGTCTTGTTCCCTTGACTTTAAGGTTTTCACGGATTATGCAGTTATTGTTTTTTTACTCATTTGAATTTCTTTATTTGTTTGTCAATGTCATTGTATTTTGTATGATGATAATGTCTTGGGAGCTATTTTTAGCTTATGGGAAGAACTGAGTTCATCAGAGTCATGGGAAGAAGTTGAAATGACAGTGTGGGGAGAGTTTAACAATTACAAAGGCTTTCTTTGACCATTTGCTGCACCTAAACCTTTGTTTGGATTGGTGTTACAAATCGATTCAATTCACGGTAGAATCTTGAGTTCCAATGCACTCTAATCGTGGAAATTAAGAAGCTAGAAATGGGTGTTCGGTGAAAAGGTCGCAGTTATACATGTTCAAACTCTCTAGTAGCAAAAGAAAGAAATTTAACATGAATCGTTTTCCTGTTTGATTTTATTCTGTTTAATTTATAATAGTGTATGTCCCTGTATAGTTGATGCAGTTGTGAAGATATTGCATTTTTTTCCTTGGCTTAAATTAACTCTGTAAAATCTCTCTTTTTTTTTTTTTTTCCGTATAATTCAAAATTATATTATACAAATTTGTTATGGTAGGTAATCCTTATTTTTACGTGGATCCTATTGTTTAAGTGCATTAGAACTTCTACCAATATCATCAACAGGGAAGTGTTACCATCATCTCTATTCTTTTCTATTTTTCAAAAGAAGTGGAGAATACAGTTATTGTAGTTGTATATATATTGACATATTTTTATAATGTAACAAATTATACAGACAACTATAGTGCTTTCCATTTCTTTCAAGAAATGGTGAGGATCTTAATTTAGCGCCGCAAGGACCATAGTAAATTAGAAGTGGAAATATAAATAAAATAACACTTATAACATTGAAACATTATATATGAAGAAAGTTAACTTTATATGCACAAGTTATACAGATATTTGGACAAAATAATGATTTGAATTTGTTTACATTTGAAGATAGAGAGTAGTATTTTTTTTTTTTTTATAAAAAACTATTACTTCATTTTAGAGATAGTTATGTTTATATTGTTGAAATATTTGTTAATTATTTTGTTAATTTTCATATATTATCTTGAAATGTTTTCAACAATGTTGAAATTAGAGATAGTTTGATCATTTTGAATATAATAGTTTGATCAAGTGAATAATTGAAGTCTTATAGTATGAAGAACCTACATTAAGTTGAATTTTGAAACAGTTTTGACAGGAAATGAATGTTGTGAAAGATTGGCAGGCTATGGTATGAATAGAAAACACAATTCTCCAACTACCGCAATAAAAAAATCACTATAAACTCAACAATTCCCAACTCTAAAAACTAAAGCACAAAATTCTCCGACTACCACAATAAAAAGACACACCCTAAAAAACATAATCACCAAATAAATTTATAAAAAACAGAACTTGAATATAAAAAACTGAACCTGAAGAAGGAGATGAAAAGAGCAAGTCTTTATTTGTTGGTATCAGTTGCCAAAAATTAAACCTAAAAAATCCAAAACAGAAATTAAACGTATTAGATGCAAAGAAGTAGCTCCAAGAGGCCACACATTCACTGCAAATTTAAAGATTTATTTTACTTACAATGTTGTACTAAGTGTGAAAGGTAGGGTCGAATGGGTCGAAATTGTGGCGTAGAGATGGAAAAAAGGGAATCTGAAAAAA